>NW_026853286.1:0-129360 GCF_026571515.1 Ruditapes philippinarum
TTTTTTTAGTTTACAGTTACTATGATAATATATATTTGAGAAGTATATCTTGAGACTGAAGTGCAGTTCGTTCTTCGGAGAATCGAAATTGTATGAAGACAACAAGATAGGGTGACATAACGGGTGCTTGTTTTACAGCAATGATTGTCTGTTCTGTTTCTGAGAGGTTTGTACTGTTAAGCTTTCTCGGGGCCCATAAAATGGATCAGTGCTGTTTGTATAAATAAAGGTTATAAAGAACCACACGTGTATCAGTTATTGAAGCATACTTATACATGTATTAAATAAAGTTACAACAATATGTCCATTTTATTCACGAACTGTTTAAGGAATATTCTTAGGAATATGCCTTAGGTTGGGAGAGGGGACTCACATCCCCTCCCCCAATGGATTGTTTTAACACCAGAATTTACTTAGTCCTTGGTCTGCTTTTAAAACCCGCTGGATTTGCTTAGTCCTTCACTCGCTGAACTTGTATAATGACTTAGTCAATTTTAAATTGATGAATAGTCTATTGGTCTTCAAAGGATTACACTATCAAAATAAGAAAAAAATCGGTCAAAAACAGAAATGGCCGGGTTGCATTTGTATACCATTATCATGAGGCTTTCATGTAGAAATAATTCTACCATTGACCATTCATGTTGAAAATTCATCTGAGTCTGTAAACAAGAAGTGGATGAAGTTGAATCCCGAGGTAAATCCCACGTGTTAATGCTGTATACCACATATTGCGAAGCTGTGATAAGTAGTTGCTGAGAAAAAATGTTTCGAAAATTTCCTACAATTGACCATTAATGTCGAAAATTTTAATAAGTCGGTAAACAGGAAGTGGATGAGCGACAGTCCTGGAATTGAATCCCGCCGTATTGGACCATGTGTTAATATGTTGTATACCAAATACCAATTAAGAGACTGCGATAAGTTGTGACGAAAATTTCCTACCATTGACCATTAACAGGAAGTGGATATGCGACAAGCCTGAAATTGAATCCCACCGTATGAGACCACGTGTAAATGCTATATATCAAATATCAAGATTATATGATAAGTAGTTTCTGTGAAAAATGCTACGAAAATTTCCTACCATTGGTTATTTATTTTGAAAATTTAAATTTATGTCGGTAAACAGGAAGTGGATGTGCGACAGACCTGAAATTGAACCCAACTGTATGAAACCACGTGTTAATGATGTTTATTGAATATCAAGAAGCTGTGATAAGTAGTTTATGAGAAAACTGTTACGAAAATTTCCTGCCATTGACTATTGATTATGAAAATTTGAAATTTATGTCGGTAAACAGAAAGTGGACGAGCGACACAACATGTGAGCGACAAAACCTGAAATTGTCTCCCAACGTATGTCGATAAGCTGGCTTTTTTGTAGGGTGTGGGCAACCTTGTTAGAAGCTGTTAATTCTGAATGTTGGGGTCTTAACCTGTTTGGAAAAAAAAGTTTGAGTCTGTGTCATATCTTACCACCTTTCTTAAACATATCTTACCACATATCGTGCGCCTACCACCGTACAAATACCGTACATAAATATCTTAAACATTCATCATAATTTGAACTGTAAGCATCTGCAATAAAGGATAGACGTAATTGCATAATTTAAATACTAAATTTTATTTTCGTCTGATACTTTCAGTTTTTTTAATTCATTACATAATTTAAATCTAGTTGTATGCAAGAAATAAATGGCTTAAAGTGTTTAATGGTAATTTCGCGCACCGACGGGTTATCTGCTCGATATGGGAAATTTAATATTCACCAGACCAACAAGAGATGTAACATTGTTAAATATTCATTCAACACTCCCGAAGGCTTGTCTTAGTTACGTTCTCGCCGTAAAATTATCATTCTGTCTTAGCGGATGGCAGATGGTTACTTTAGCCATTTTTGGTGGAAATAATTCACAAATATTAATGGATTAAAATAAAATATTTATATTTAAAAATTTCTACTTCATGTTAATATCTTAAAATTTAACTTGAATTGGCAGGAGATGGTGAAATTTTAGGAAGACTTCATTATTACTTTACAACACATGCACATTTAAATATACTTAAGGACAATGAAAACGCACGGTCAGGATAATGGCATTTTAACAAGGAAAATATATTTCTTTTAAATATTTGTTCAAAGTTTCATAAAACCGAATGTATTCCGGTTATTTTGATACCAAAGTTATGAAAATTGATTGCAATTTAATGAAGTTATTGCATAATAAAGACAGTACCCGAAATATCAAAAGTAACACTTTTGGCTAATTGTGATAAGATCACAACGGAAAACAAATTGAACTAGTTCATAGTTACTTAATGAAATGAAATTATTTATTTTTTTAAACTGATAATTATTAACTTGTTTTTCACAAATTTTTAGAAATGTTAGACACAAATGAGCAATTAAAATCTTTATGAAAATGAATATTAAACTATGCCAATGGTCAGTTTTAGAAATCGTAAAAGCTCACATAGACATTGCATATAAACACTTTTCCTCTATAAAAGGTGCTAAATTTCAAACACTAGCAAATTGTACGCAATGGTTCTACAAAGAAATAACCGCTGGGTAGATTTAGCACAGATTCGGTCTTGTCTATCTTACAAACAAAGCGCAAACCGTTTTGGTGTCCATCGGTCTACAATTTCTCGGCTTCACCAGCGTTTTTGCACTACACTACTGGCCGAATGGCGTCATGTTCCACAGGCGACTATCCGCACCGTACGGTCTATGAGGCGACGATGTACATCTGTACGAGACGCTGATGGAGGACATTGTTGTTTTTTAAGATCCCGACGGTGGCATTACGAATAGACATTTATGAGTGACTTTGTTTTTGATTTTCATTTTGGTTTTTGCCTTAGTTAAGTTTGCATTACTGTCATGAAAAAGTGTGATTTTGGGATTTTCACCTTTGGTTCTTCGTTTTACTGGACGGTGTACATTAGATTTTAAACATTTTGAATTATTTTCAGTTGTTAAGTTTGCGTTTTGTATTAAAGTTATGATATATATCTAATGGAGTCGTTAGTGTTTTGTTTTTATGTAATTAAATGCATTTAGTGCGGGCGTGCGTTTTCATTGTCCTTAAGTATATTAATCTAGTCTCATAAGAAGAAAGAACTATATGTTTGCTGACGAGACGATTTAAAACTTCACCTAAAAGTCAAAGGCGTTCTTGATATTAAGGACTTTTACTTTATGTTCAGAAGGAACAAAGTAAATAGCAGCTGTATATTTATGATGATTGAACACATGAATCGAAGTTTAGAAACAAAGTGGGCAATATATTATTCCTCATCTCAACTAGAAATAAATGTCAAATTGCTTGTGTTAATTATTTCTTCGTTTTCTAATCGGACGAGTCCATACGTTTTATAACAGCATAAAAGCATCAGATAGCCTATTTCTATGTTAAATTGTCCGGTCAGCTACTGCCCGTTTCAACGTCGAGAACTGAACCTGGGAAATTTTCAACGTTGAGAATAGACTCTGCCAGCAATTCATTAAAAAAAAGTCGTTGAGAACTGATCAATCGTTATTTGTTTTCATTAAAATACAATGTATGGTCAGTTACATTTTAGTTAGACGTCTGTTTAAAGTAGAAAACGCTTGGAAGAAACAGTAATAAAAATTATTTCAAGCGAAACGGATCAGGGTAAGAAACCGTTGCTTGGAGTTTGCTCAATTTCGCAGCGGTTACTTCCCCTGATAAGTACAGAGAATAACTGAGCACGAACGCACGGCACAATGTTGCAAATTTATCAAAATCCGTTGAAAAATGACCATTGGCGACATAAGGGGGGGGGGGGGGTTAAATGTCAACGGCTTCCAAATTTAATGTTACACTTTTATCATGTATGTACATTTTTTCAATTATATACTATGATGATTTGACATTAGCAAAAATCTACTAAGATATTATGAATAAATATTTTTGAAAATGAATCTGCTTCCAATTCCTCTACTTGAACTCTGTTTTTAACTGTATCTATAATATAAGTTGTCCTAAAAGGATTTAAGCACACGCTAAACTTTCGTTTGTTTTTCTGGTTTTCATGCCGATTTTTAAATATCCTGGAGATCAATCCATATAACGGGCTTTCCTGGATAACTAACTAGTAATAACCAATATCTCCATAAATGAACGACAACTTATCCTACATGATTTCTGAATCAGTAGCGAGAGACAAATGACCATTTGGTTCAATTTCCGAGACTAATTGTCAGAAAGAAGTTACACAACACCCGAGGATCATACCAGCGTCGCGTGGATTACCTATACGATCGATGTTCTACCTATTGAGCTAAGCGGGCATTGTTATTCCGAAATACCTTTTTCAAAATATGCTTGTTTCATGGCAAAACAGCAAATTTTCATATTTGTGGCGTCATGGCCAAGTGGTTAACGCGTCAGACTAGTGATTTAATGATCGCTTGTCGCATGTGTTCAAACCCTGACAGTGGCAAGTCGTTGTTTCCTTAAGCAAGAAACGTTACGCCGATTGCTCAGTACTGGCTGGTTCCAAGAACGGATACGAAAGTGTGCCTATAAGCTAATAGATTCATAAACAATCGAACAAAAATAAATTCTGTATTAATCAAATTTTCATATTTCGTATTATGAACCATATTATTTAAGAATTATAATGATCAAAACAAGTTTCATAATGCAATGAACCCGATTTTTTCTTTGTGGGCACGGCGCCAGCCCACAGATAGAACTGGTTATGTCGTCATATCAGACAGAAAATAATATCCTTGGATGCAACCACGATTTTTTTTATCTTTCCCAGCATGCATTTTGAAGGGTACCAATGATGTTGCAAAGGCATTTAGTTTGCTTAAAGCAGCATGCCTCCAGATTTCTGGTTATTTTCATGAATAAATTGAAAATGTAGAAGAAAAATAATAAAAAGGGAACAATGAAAGTAAACACCACTTACAACCCATGTTAAATTACAGAGGTAAAAATATGTCCTTACTGCGATAGTAACGCACTAGAAATATATGGTGTGTACTGACAAGTACTGCAAAATCAGTCATAAATCGCACACAACATGTAAATCGACACTGTACTTGAAAGTTTTACTTTTCTAATGTACATTTTTCTAAATTTTATTTTTTCTTAAAATATATTGCCTCATCTGCAGGCATGCAGCTTTAACACATATTTATCTGTGGTACAAGGAAAACGTACGACGGGAACTATATTAAATGTCCTCTTTATTATGTAACACACAATTATTTCTTATATACAACGTTAGAATAAACTTAAAACAGAACTTAAATCTTCTATAAACATTACTATCTAACAATAGAAATTCAAGAATATTATCCTTCCAAAATTTTATAGAACAAAGAAAACAAGATACACAAGCACATGGAACAAGAAAACCCAGTGTAATCCAATTTCTCAAGCTTGTGCATTTAAAAACAACACAATTTTATTCAGCAAAATTCGACTCTTTGACGCAGGTGTATATATAACCACCGCCTTCAAGACCTGGCACCTACATCTACCTTCACCATCGGTCATCGGTACTTGTATTTACAAGTTATTTCTATTAAATAGGAACCCATTCGCTCCTGTAACCATATATAACAATACAACCTTTGGGCATAAACCAGGGACGCTATTCGATGTGAAACATTTAACAATCTAGGTACACATATCTAAATATGCACTCTATTAGGAAAATAATGCTGAACTTCTAGACAATTATTACATAGTTAAGCCAATTATATTGTGTACAAATGTGGCAAAGTACATGTATCTGGACAAATAATATAATTTGTAATTCATGTAAAAAAATCAAATAAATAAAGAACAGGATGGGCCATTAATATATATACAAATGCTCTATGACAATGACAAAAAGTAGAAAAATCTATAATTAGCACTTAAGAGATCCTACTGACAGGACCACAGTTTTCCTTATGAAGATACATTAACACACATGACAATTACTCGATGCAAATGCAATTTAAAATTCATGCCAAATATGTATACCTATACGCTAAAAACGCTAGTACATGTAGTAAATACACTAATAAGCCAATATAAAAGTTTATATTAAATGTATACTTCAAACAACTACCTCTCAGAGACGTTAAAATACATATTATATGTCTCTGTACATGTATTTCATTTTCTGCTGCGTAAGTGAAACATTTGTTTTCAGTAAAGTAAATAAAGTTATAAATATTTCAAAAGATTACATTGTGATAGAATGAAATTCATGCAATATTTATATCAATGATAATGTTGAACTATTAACATCCGATATGAAATTTCAGTTTGATACAAAATCCGATATAACTATGCAGTTTACACTTATTCAAAACTAGAAATGAGTAATTAATGAAATATTGCTTTTCAAATTATTGTCTTGTCACATAAATCTTAAAACACACAGACTGAACTGGCTTGATCATATTCTGACAATTCCATGAATTAAAAACATAAAGTCTGTGTCTCGTTAAGGTTCTATACACAATGTCTATGTACATGTATATCATTCCTATCTTCTCCTCGAAACAAACAGTCATAGACTATCAGGCAATACAGGTTGTTGCAAACATTCTTATCTGATTATTAAGCATGCCAGCACTTACGTGGTAACCAAATACTTGTCCATCTCTCTGCTAATTTTAAAGTTGTTTTCTTCATAAGAACTCTGCTTTTGAATGAGTCTTCGCTCACCAAGCTTTATGCCAGGAGAAGATGACTCTTCCCCAGTGTTTATCCTGGCTTCAAGTTCCCCAACAATACGCATAATCCTGCCCCGGGAAATGTTGTTGCAAGACAGATCAAGAAACTGAAAGGATGGCAAGAACATAGAAGCTGACGCAATCTGGTTCGCTCCGTCGTCACCTATCTCATTTCTATCCAGAAGAATTTCTTTCAAATACTTCTGTTCACCAAGCATCTCCGCTATGCATTTAGCCCCATTATTACCAATGTGGTTCTGGCGTAGATTGAAGTGTTGGATATATATACCGTTTGAAAGCTTGATGCATTCGCACACATCTCTTGCGAAGTCATCGGATATATTGTTTTCTTGTAAACAGAGATAAGTCATTTCTTCGAAGCATTTATAACTGTTTAAACTCATGAAGATGCGCTTTTGACCAAGATACGTATTCCATAGAGAAAGGTGGTTCATTGCTCGTGGCTGCAGAAGGAAGTCTAGAAATGGTTCTTCTTGTGCAGTTGGGGACAAATCTTCAGCTACTGAAAGACTTCTTCTATCAGATGTTGCAAATATTTTGTTCTCACTAAAATCCAAGTGTTCCAGATAAGGTGGCCTTTGGAAGTTCCTGAAAAAATCACGTGATCCCCTTGGAGACAATTCATTCTTTCGCATTGACAGCTTCTTCAAAGATCTGCTTACCAGAGAACTGGCAATAATTGGACTTCCTTTGTCTCCGATTCCACATTCACTGACATTTAACACCTCAAGCAAGATCAAAGATTCTAGCCAACTGGCAAGAATAACACTTCCATCTCTACCGAAATAGTTTTTATGTATTCGAAGTCCTGTCATTGCTTTATTTCCACCCATGGCTTTCGTTAAAGATAACAGTCCGCTTTTCCCCGTAATTCCCATTATTTCTTTTATTTAAACCGGGCCCAGAGTGCCCTTTAGATAAATCTACAGCCCAAATTTTCAACCCCTTCCCTCCCCCAGGGGGCAATTTTAACTTCAAAATTTTTTAGATGTTTCAAAAATAAGTCCAAAATGGTCACAGGTTTTTTCAAAAAAAGCATTGTCTTTTATATTTAAGATGGCTGATTTTTTAAATAAACCCCTCTCTAAAATATTTTTGGGGAGAGTCGCAAGGCTTTAGACCGGGTTTTTCAAAATTATTTTTATACATTTAAGGGTAAAAATTTTTAAAAAATCGGGCCCAATTTTCAAATCTTCATCCCGTAAAAGGGGACGATTGCTAATTAGAAGTCCAAATTTTTTAATTTTCCAAACTACCGTTTACTGTGGCATTTAACCAATGCAATCCATCCTCTAAAACGAAAGATTTATCCATCATTGGTACTGAAAGATCAACAACAGGTTTCTGTGTTTTAGCTTTTTGACATTTTTTGATGATTTCCCCAGCTTTAATAATACTAGCATCCATGCTTAACCCCTCAATTCGACAATAGATCAGGTCAGTGCTATAAAAGCTGCTTTTTGAAGATACAGTGAGCGTGTGTGTGCCAAAAATACCTATTTCTCTCAGCTCATCAGTTTTGAAGGAACAGGATAAAGCCTCTCTTTTATCTTCCTCATTGGTAACATAACGAGACCCCATATCAAACATCCCAATCAGTGTCTGCACATAACCAAAGGAATCTGCAATTGTCTTCATGTCACCTTTGTTGCAACTACATAGTAAAACTTTGCTAACAAAAGCATCCCTTACAATATTGCTGCTAAAGTTAAAGTGACCTCTGCCTCGACCTATTATCTTTTCTCTTATCAGATTTCTGCAAGCCGTCTGTAAAGCTGCTTTATCAACAACTACCTCCTTTGGTACTTTAATCAAATCTCCCCAAAAAAGACATTTCTCGAGCTCTTTTGACACCTCTTCATTGATTGGCTCTGAAGAAAATACTGTCGTCTTTTCTTTTACAACGAAATTTTCTGTAAGAACTTCCTGTGGTATTGCCACAGTGCCATCAGTACAAAACGACTGTACAATGTACACTGCTAGTGTAATAAGATGCTGACTAGTGGCATCATCTATATTCGCCAAATATTTTCCTAATTCTGAATTCAACCAGTCTTTAAAAACTCCAGCTACAGGCGTAATCTGAGAACGACTGGAAACCGCTGTATGATCAAGTTTTAGCCTCTCTTTAAGAGAATCAGATTCAAAGAAGCCATGAGCTCTATCAAATATGAAAGGGTCCTCGAGTAATGACCTAAGCTCTTCGGGGAGGAGTTCAATGGCATACATTGTAGCTTCCTGTGTCTCTTTTGATGCTTTATTTCTATCAGCTGCCATGGACAGTTCTGCAAAACTTTTAGGGCGGAAATCTAGAAAATACAAAGGGTTTAATGTAAATATTGCAAACCAAACATGTACAATACATCTAAGAAATGTATAAAAACAACTTGTTTGAAAGAATTAACAAAGATATTGACGATGTTTGTCAGAAATAATCTTTATCACACTTAATTCAAGTGAAGAACATATCCTGTTTCAAATAAGGAAGCATCATTTGTTAATTTCAGAGATTCCAATTCCTGAAGGTTACAAAAACTGCTTGGAATTAAAGATCAGCCAAGTAAGACTACGTGATGGCGTAAGAATCTCTGACAGTATAGTTTGCTTGTAGTCTGTAAATATCTTACAAGTTGTGCTTTTATGCAGACGTATTGATACAAGAAATAGACTGTGCATAAATGATTTACCAAGGGATGACTTCATCAGTGATGATCTACAACGTTCAATGTCTGTTTCAAAAACTTTTAGTTCCGACTTTATATTGTCAACTGGATGGCCATTTAAACGTGCAGTTTCCTTTAACACCTGCAATAAATTACGAGAACTAGAAATGTGTCATCATGCCACGGATGCCCCCGCATGCAGCCAAAATTTCAGATGGTGCATTAATTATTTTTTTCATTTTAAGTTCAAAGCCCTTAAAACTTTTCAATGTTAACACAAACCATTTTCATACAATTTTCAAGGCATTGAAATTATTCAGTCTTAACCTTTTTAAAATAGCATATTGCATATTTGTAGCCAAAATACGAGGGATGTCCGGAAAGTTCATATACTTCTTCATTTTTCATTATATAACAATACATACGTTGTACAAATTTTGTCAGCAAAAATATACATATCTAGCGAACACATTTATCAAAAATTACTGAATTGTGACTTACTTTTGTATTTTATTTTTACAGCATTTACATACAACATATATACATCATCATGGAGCACTTTGACAACGTCAACGGCGTCAATTTAATTTCATGTTTATCCACTATTTAATTTCTTCCGATTTAAACAGCCATGGAACCTGCCTGGCGCATATTTTATACATGTTATGTTCCCTTGCTATTACTTAATTTCATATACTACATTTAAAAAACAACAACAACAACAAAGGTGTCACTTGTTCCCATAGTGTGTGAAATGTCTGTCTTTTTCAAGAACGCAATCTACGACATTTCGGCCATGCTACTTTTGGTCGTCTGATACGTTTCTTATACAAAATACTGTCATCACCGCTTCTTAATCGTGTTTGACAATTAAACACAAGTTTCCCTTAACAATTTATGGTTTGTTTTTTTTCAAGTAAAGATTATAATCATTACTAGCGTTGCTTTGAAGTTAAATAACATTACGTTGCTCCGTCCTTGAATTTGACGTCATGTTTGCGACACAAAACTAACGCAACTTCATTGCCTATAATCGTCGTTAACAAGTTGTTTCTTTGCGTATGACGTCGTAATTTTCACTAAATATCACGCAATAGTACCATTTGATGTCACAACATTAAAACAAGAATTTGCGTTAAAATGACAACTTTTAGCCAATTTTTATTCGAGTAGCTATTGTCATGAAATCAAAGTGCTCCGTGATTCGTTGATCATGTTGCCATGGTGATTGGCGATTTGCGAATACAACTTTTATCATGTTTTTAAATTTAGAAATTTGTAGCAGAATAAATACTTAAGCAAAATATTTAATCATCATATTAATATAACTGCTTATAATAATTTTACAGGCTTGTCTACGAACTTTCCGGACAGCCCTCGTAATGGCTAAAAGTATGAGTTCTGAAACTGAAAGTTCAAAATTTTTCCAACATTCAGGAAAGATAAGTTTGTCTAAAATCATTGAACCACAACCAAATTCAAACTTAAACTGCTTATTCCTAAGATGTATCTATATTATTTTCAAAGTGAAAGGGACATAACTCTGCAAAATAATCATCAAACCATGACCAAATTCCAACTTGACCTCCCCATTCCTTTGACATATCCATATGTCAAATTTAAGTTGAATATGTAACACTGTTGTGTAGATAATGAACAGAAACTGTAAATTTCATATTATGTTCAAAGTGAAAGGGGCATTACTCTGCCAAAAATCATTGATCCATGACCAAATTCGAACTTGGCCTGGGCATTCCAAAAACATGTCCATATGTCAAATTTGAGTTGAATGTGTTGTACTGTTGGGGAGATAATGAACGGAAACTGAAAATTTCATATTGCTTTCAAAGTGAAAGGGGCATAACTGTGCCAAAAATCATTGAACCATGACCAAATTTGAACTTGACCTGCGCATTCTTTTGGCGCATTCATATGTCAAGTTTGAGTTGAATGTGTTGTACCGTTGGGGAGATAATGAACGGAAACTGAAAATTTCATATTATTTTCAAAGTAAAAGGGGCATAACTCTGCCAAAAATCATCGAACCATGACCAAATTCGAACTTGACCTGTATTTTCTCAAGACATATCCCACAGATTTATATTACATATAATATCCGTGACATATCCATATGTCAAGTTTGAGTTGAATGTGTTGTACCGTTGGGGAGATAATGAACGGAAACTGAAATTTCATATTATTTTCAAAGTAAAAATGGCATAACTCTGCCAAAAATCATCGAACCATGACCAAATTCGAACTTGACCTGTATTTTGTCATGACATATCCATATGTCAAATTTGAGTTGAATGTGTGCAACCGTTCTTAAGATAATGAACGGAAACTGATGATGACGGAATGACAGAATGACGGAAGGACGGAATGACGGAACAGGGTAACACTATATGCCCCGGCCATTACATGGCGGGGGCATAAAAATAATAACTTTCTGATCAAACATAATTTCTTTTTGATACATATACACATGTACTCTGCTTTGTTATGTGGCAAATCATTACAAAAGGATTAAAGATTTAAACACATTAAGAGGAACGCAATGACACTTCACAGTATTTGATTTGAAACAAACACAACAACATTTCATTGTTGTCGATTGAAAACGGACAACATATGCTACAAATCAAGTTTATCCTAAACTACTATGGAATCGTTAATTTTTGTGAGCAAAAAGAGAGAATATAAATACAGTGAAACCTTAGTAATGCATACCTTTAGCATGTCTTCACCTAACATCTCTTTGTCAAGCAGGTTTTTCAGTCCACCATACCTCCATAACTTTTCAAATTGTTGCAAAGCATCTAGTGAGCCTATGTAGATACTGAAAATAACACTGCCCTTTGATAATCCAACCATATGCATATTGACTTTCTCCATGTAATTTAATGCAACAGGTACATCCTCAGGATTATTTATAAATGAGAAAATCTTTTCTATCAATTTAAGTCGCAATTCCTCCCTTTTAAGTTCTACTTCTTTCTCTTTTCTTTTAATCTCTTCATCGCTGCTAACTTCTGGTATTTGGTTTGCTTCAATTTCCATTGGTCTTGGTGCAATCCTAGAAGAATCAACTTCATCAAATGAAATTTCATTTTCTGGGACTGTTTCAGCGCCTTCAGGTACTTCGCTATCTGAAGAGGCATCTGTTGGCTGTCTTGGGACACCAGATGTGTCAATCCCTGCTGATTGAACTGTTTCTTGGTCGATAAATACTTCTTCTGACAGTCGAAAAACTGATTCCTGGTCAGCATCATGTTCCAATGGACTACTTTCTAAATCTTTTAAAACTTTCATATTTATGTCTGAACAGTTACCATTGAAACACGCTGTCCCATAACGATCAGTAAAAGCGATAACTTCCCATCTAGCTAGTAATGTACCTGCATTGTGATTATAACAAATAGTTTAATTTATATATTTATCATGAAAACAGGACAATCGCATGTTGCAGCTACTGTGTAGCAATAGACCAAAAATCATTAACAGGGTAAAACGCATTTTTTATTCAAGGCCTATAACTCGGCTAAAAATCCTGGAAACCCCGTGTAATATGTGCAAGTACTTAAGATACCTATAAATTCTGTAAATGTTCATTAAAATTGCATAAGTAGTATAAGAGGGGTAGTCCAGAAAATTTTTAAAAATTAAAATCTATAAATGTACATTTCTCTAACAATAACTATTAAATCGAAAAATATTGATGAGATGCACATCTAGACTAAGTATTGATCATCCCTGTAAAGTTTTGATAAAAATGCACTAGTAGTTTCTGAAGAGTAGTCCAAACAAGTAAAAACTAAAACACCTTCATATGCCAAAAATGGAAAACCTGTGTTATATGTGCAAGTACATGAGCCTCTTATAAATCCTGTAACATTTCAATGAAAATGCATTAGGAGTATTCAAGACAAACGTTATTAAGACATATATATTCAATGGCCATTATAAACTCTGCCAAAATCATTCAAGCCACAAACCTGTGGTATATGCGCAAATACTTGAGCTACCAATCAATCCTGTAAAGTTTCAATGAAATGGCATTAGTAGTATAAGAGGAGGAGTCCAGGCAAACTTTGTAAATAAAAAATAATTTAAGGGCCATAATTCTGACAAAAATCATTGAACTAAAAGCAGCTGATAATATGCACAACTAGACTTGGTACTGACCATTCCTATAAATTTTGGATAAAAGTGCATAAGTAGTTTCCAAGAAGTAATTCGGAAAGATTCTGTGCAGTAGGCAACATGCAGAAAAACACCTTTTTTATTCAAGGGTCCTAACTCCACCAAAAATCATTCAACCACCAAAAATCATTCAACTAGAAAATCTGTGTAATATGCGCAAGTACTTGAGCCACAGATCAATCCATCCTGTAACGTTTTATTGAAATTGCTTCAGCAGTATGGACAAATATTCAAAATAAAATTCATTAAAGGTATATAACATTGACAGAAATCATTGAATGTGAAAATGCCAACGATTGCCAACTACACTTGATACTGATCATTTCTATAAGGTTTGGAAGAAATTGCACCACTAGTTTCTGAAGAGTAGTCTGGACAAGTTTTGTGACGGATTGACAGATGGACAGACAGAAAGATGATGGAGAAATGATCCCTCTATGTGGCAGCTACTCTGTACACAAAAATAGTGCTCTATCAAATTTGTAGAAATGTCATGTGAACAAATAAAACAATGAACAAAGCACTCAATAACTAAAAATCTAAATAATCAGTATAGCAGTAACAAGATACAAATTTGATGCGAACAAAAAATGTCGAACAACACATATGCCCCCCTTTTTAGCCCTTGATTCGCATTATTTGTAATTTTGTTATAGAAGCTTGCTATAATGGGTACATGGAAGTGTTTAATTATGGAAACAAGAGAAATAATGAAGACTTTGTGATAAATAGTTTTCAAGATAATGAGGCATTTATGGCCCCTGTGACCTAGACCTTTGACCTAGTGACTCCAAAATCAATAGGGGTCATCTATTAGGTATGACCAATCAGTATGTGAAATATGAAGACCCTGCATTGAATAGTAACCAAGATAATGAGCAGAAACCATTCTCACATTGAGGTCCCTGTGATCCTGACCTTTTAACCTAATGAACCCAAAATCAATAGGAGTAATCTACTAGTAATGACCAATCAATAAGTGAAATATGGTGACTTTGTGATGAATACTTTTCAAGATACTCAGTGGTAACCATTTTGACATTTTAGGCCCCTTTGACCTTTTCCTTTGACCTAGTGACCCCAAAATCTATAGGGGTCATCAACTAGTTATGACCAATCACTATGTGAAATATGAAGAGTTTGTGATAAATACTTTTCAAGATAATCAGCAGAAACCATGTGGTCTACCGACGGACAGACCGACTGACATTAGCAAAACAATATATCCTGGGGCATAAAAACAGGACGGGAAACAGACAAAATTTTAATTCAGGCCTAGGTGAAAGATGATCAAGCAAGCTTTCACTGATTAAGACTTTGTTGACCTTTCTCAAAGTCAAAAGCAAGTAATCTACTAGCCATGACCAACCTCTACACTAAATCTTAAGCTTTAACATTATCTTTTATAGATGAAAAAGGCCAATTTAAACTAATGACATACAAATTAAGTAAATAGGCTTCATCTACTGATCATAATAAATATTCTTGCCAATTCACATAAACCCAATACTGGTCCATCCAAGGTGCATTCTTTCCAAATATGAGCAAGAGCGGGTCAAACTGGACGTTGATCCCCGAATAGGTTTTGGACATGGAAAATAATACCTCTTATAGTTTCAGAGTTATGCCCTTGACAATCATGTTCAAAGTGTAAAAATGAACAAATGGCAATAACTAAAATATTAGACAATGCAGAGCTACTGTTTTTTGCACTCCATTTCTACTCAATACTAGAACTATGCGAGTCGGATGTGTCACCTTGTGAACTTTAAGTACTTTCTTCTTAAATGTAGGATATTTATAAACACTGCTAAAGGGCAAAAACTAAAAAAAAATAAGAAGTGAAGAGAAACAGTTCTAGTGCACTGCACTTCTTCCAAATGAGATCTTTCATCCTATGAAGATAATCATGTCCATAGCTTTTATAGTTGAAGAGAAATGGCCAAGACAAAATTAAAGTATGAAAATTAACAAAGGGCAATAACTCAAATACCATGGAGTACCGTTTTTGTGCACTACACTTCATCCTGATATGACCTATCATCCTATAAAAAAGCTTTTATAGTTTTGGACAAATGGTCCGGACAAACATAAAGTACAATGTATGAAAATCAAAAAAGGGCAATAACTCAAAAATAAGAAAAACAGAGTGCCAGTTCTTGTGCATTGCACTTCTTTTTAATGAGATCTATCATCCTATGAAGTTGCAAGCCCATAGCTTTTATAAATCATGAGAAAAGGCACAAACAAAAATAAAGTATGAAAATCAAAAAGGGCAATAATTCAAACTAGAACTATCGCTGAATGCGATTCATACCCCCACCAATGTCCTTGACAGAAGACGACTTGGAAAGGTTGTTAAGGGAATAACTTAAGTGACACAAATACATAAAGAGAAATTATCTCTGGTGAAAAAAGACTACTACTTGTACAGGTAATAGTATAAATATATATTATCAAATCATGTTCGAAACAGTTACAAACAAGCAATTATCATAGTATTGCAAGCAATCCATAAGTCCCCTACCGGTAAGAGCCAAAGCAACATTCTGAAGGGCCATTCACTTATGTTTCTATTTTAAGTAAATTTGTTGAAAAAGTTCTTTAAAAGTAATCACAGTGAACAGTTTTTATGTACAGACAGACAGACGGACTGAAGGACACTCTAAAGTTATTTTTTAAACATCCCTGTTATCAAAATATAACATTTTTAAAAACAAAAATTTAAAAAAAAAGGAGATAACGATGTCATACATGATGTGAGTGTAACAAAGAACAACAAGGGTGCCATAGTCACAAAATACGCCCGTTTACGAAAGCTTTTGATCGAGATGGGGGCATTATGGATAAGTGTTATCTAGCAAGCAAGTTTTTATTCTTGGCACTGTGTTGTTAAATGAACCTTAAAACAAATCAGTAGGGAAGATATGCACAGGATGTGTGACCTTGACCTTGGTCGCAGGGACCTGAATTTTATGCACGGCACTCAGCCTCACAATGATGAACATTTGTGCCAAATTATATTGAAATCCCTCTATGCATGTAGAAGTTTTGCTCCAGACAAGCGTTTTTCTATGAGCTCTAACTGTGACCTTCACCTTTGACCTAGAGACTTGGTTCATGTGCAGGGCACTACGTCTCATGGTGGTGAACAATTCTATAAAGTAACATTAAAATTCCTCCATGCATGTAGAAAATATGCTCCGGACAACATCTGGATATTTAATCATATCCAGTGACCTTGACCTTGCAAATATTAACCTAAATTGAATGTGTCACACCTGTAGTCATGATAGTTACCATTTGTGCTACAATCCGTCAATAAATGATGACTAAATGGTCCCTATACACATCTTCAAATTTTTATCTGAACTTTGACCTCTATGTGTAACCTTGACTTGGTCGCAGGGATCTGAATTTTGCGTGCAACACTCAGCCTCACAATGGTGAACATTTGTGCCAAGTTATATTGAAATCCCCCTATGAATGTAGAAGTTTTGCTCCGGACAAGCGTTTTTCAATGAGCTCTAAGTGTGACCTTGACCTTTGACCTGGAGACCTGGATCATGCATGGAGAAATACATATCATGGTGGTGAACATTTCCATAAAGTATTATAAAAATTCTTCCATACATGTAGGAGATATGCTCCAGACAAAATCTGGATATTTCACCATCTTTAGTGACCTTGACCTTGCATATATTGACCTAAAGTACATGCCGTAGTCATGATAATGACCATTTGTGTTACAATCCCTCAATAAATGATGATTAAATCGTCCCTATACATATCTTCATATTTTTATCTAAACTTTGACCTCTATGTGTGACCTTGACCTTGGCTGCAGGGACCTGAATTTTGTGCGCGACACTCCGCCTCACAATGGTGAACATTTGTGCCAAGTTATATTGAAATCCCTCTATGCATGTGGAAGTTTTGCTCCGGACAAGCGTTTTTCAATGAGCTCTAAGTGTGACCTTGACCTTTGACCTAGAGACCTAGTTCATGTGCGTGACATGGCTTCTCATAATGGTGAACATTTCTATGAAATTTCATTAAAATCCCTCCATGCGTGTAGGCGATATGCTCCGGACAAAATCTGGATATTTCATCATCTTTAGTGACCTTGACCTTGTATATATTGACCTAAATTATATGCATCACAGCCATAGTCTTGATAATGACCATTTGTGTTACAATCCCTCAATAAATGATGACTAAATGGTCCATATACACATCTTCATATTTTTATCTGAACTTTGACCTCTATGTGTGACCTTGACCTTGGCCACAAGGACCTGAATCTTGTGCGCGACACTCCGCCTCACAATGGTGAACATTTGTGCCAAGTAATATTGAAATCCCTCTATACATGTGGAAGTTTTGCTCCAGACAAGCATTTTTCAATGAGCTCTAAGTGTGACCTTGACCTTTGACCTAGAGACCTGGTTCATGTGCGCAACACTGCTCCTCATAGTGGTGAACATTTCTATGAAGTTTCATTAAAATCCCTCCATACATGTAGGAGATATGCTCCGGACAAAATTGGACACCGCCCGCCCGCCCGCCAGGGGCGTTCCCATAATACGTCCCGTTTTTCAAACGGGCGTATAATTAGTAATGAAGGTATGAATATTGAATGTTTATTTTGAATTTGAAGTAAATGAAAGTTAAAAGAACGAATAGGAAAAATTAAAAGTTTAAGGAGGAGATAATTCTGGAAATATGGATGCTAGATTTATAAACCTTGTCATATTATTATGATGTGGGAGTTTGAAGAAAATCCTATCATGATTGTAGAAGTTGGAGTAAAAATTACCAATTTCTCAAAAAAAAGTTCAAAAGGGGCATTATAAATTCTGGAAATAGTCTTGCTAGAGTATTGAACACTCACAAATGTTGAGTGATAATAAGAAACATTTATATGAAGTAGATATGTTCAGAAAAAAAAGAAGTTATTAAAAAAAATAATGCTTTTTTCATGAAAATTTTAAGTTCAAGGGAGGTAATTCTGATAAATTTTGTGCCAGAGTTGTAAACTTTGTCACATATGATGCGGTTGATGACTAGCAACTTATATTTAAAGTTTGAAGAAAATACCTTAAGAAATAAAGAACTTATAGTGAAAAAACTTAAAAACTAGAATCAGAAATCTTGATATTCAGTCTATTTGTTGCCATAGCAACCAGAATTTTCAATACAGGAAGATAAGAAAAGAATGTGCATAATTTCCATACTGCCATCTACCCATATGTCAAGTTTCATAAAAATATTTTCAGTACTTTTTGCGTTATCGCTGGATCCAGGTTATGTGTAAAATTTGCCATATTTTCAGTCTATTTGTTGCCATAGCAACCAGAATTTTCAGCATAGGAAAAAAAGAAAAAGATGTGCATACTCTCCATACTACCATCTATCCATGTATCAAGTTTCATAAAAATATTTTCAGTACTTTTTGCGTTATCGCGGGATCCAGTTTTGTGGACGGACGGACTGACAGACGGACGGACCGACTGACGGACGGACAGACGGACGGAGGGTAAACCTAAAGTCCCCTCCGGTAATACTGGTAATTTTTGTGCTATAGTTGTAAACCTTGTCACATATGATGTGGTTGATGACCAGAAACTTATATTTAAAGTTTGAAGTAAACACCTTAAGAAATAAAGAACTTATAGTGAAAAGGCTGAAAAATTTAAATCAGAAATCTTAAAATTCAGGCTATTTGTTGCCATAGAAACCAGAATTTTCAACATAGGAAGAAAAGAAAAAGATGTGCATAATCTCCAGACTGCCACCTACCCATATTTTAAGTTTCATAAAAATATTTTCAGTACTTTTTAAGTTATCACTGGATCTAGTTTATGTGTTAAATTTGCCATATTTTCAGACTATTTGTTGCCATAGCAACCAGAACTTTCAACGTAGGTAGAAAAAAAAAGACGTGCATAATCTCCATACTGCCATCTATCCATATATCAAGTTTCAAAAAAAATATTTTCAGTACTTTTTGCGTTATCGCGGGATCCATTTTGTGGACGGACGGACTGACGGACTGACAGACAGACGGACAGACGGAGGGTAAACCTAAAGTCCCCTCCGGTTAAACCGGTAGGGGACTAATAAAGGATTTATAGAGTGGATATTGTCTAGTGTTGATTGTATGTAAATCTGAAGACTTAAAAAGGGGCATAACTTTGTCAAAATGCAATACAGGGTAATGAAACTTGACCTGTATATCTTATTTGCGATACCTTATACATTTTTTATGTTTCAAGCAAATACCTGAGTGCTAGTTTCAGAAATATTCAAGTACATGTTAAAATTTAAGAACATTTTCTAAGTCAATTTTTGACCTTCAAGTGTGACCTTGACCTTCAGCCCGCACAAAGGTGACATGGATTCTAAACATAACCTTGTTGAGGTGAACATTTGAGTAAAGTTTGAAGAAAATTCTTCCATTAGTATAGGATTTATAGAGCGGACACGACATATTGTCTAATATTTGATTGTATGTAAATTTAAAGACTTAAAAAGGGGCATAACTTCATATATATTTTAAGTTTCAAGCAAATACCTTTTCTAGATTCAGAAATATTCAAATAGATGTTAAAATATAACAATATTATCTTAGTCAATTTTTTACCTTTAAGTGTGATCTTGACCTTAAGCCGGAAAAAGGTTGACATGGGTTCTGCACATCCCCTTGTTGAGGTGAACATTTGAGCCAAGATTGAAGAAAATCTTTCAATTAGTGTAGGACTTACAATGCGGACAATACATACTGTGAAATATTTGATTGTGTTTGATATTTGACCTTCAATTGAGACCTTGACCTTGAGCTGACACATGGGCAACATGGGTTCTGCACATCCCCTTGTTGACATAAACATTTGAGCCAAGTTTGAAGAAAATCTTTCAGTTGGTATAGGAGTTATAGAGCAGACACAAAAATGGAGAGGGACCGATGGATGGACCGACCGACAGACCGACGCGACAAAGCGAATCCATTATAGCCCCCCCCCCCCACACACACACATTTTGTGGTGGGGGTATAAAAAATAAGAAATGCAGAATACCAGTTCTTGTGTAATGCACTTATTCTTAATGAGATTTTTGCATTCTATGAAGTTTCAAGTCCACAGTTTTTATAGTTGAAGAGAAACGGCCTGGACAAAATTTAAGTATGAAAATAAACCGGCCCTTGTGCACTGCCCTTCAGGTTAATGAAAGAAGCATGCATACCAGGTTTGAAGACAATCCGACATATAGTGACTGAGTTATGCACCTGACAAGCTTTAGGGGAAGCCAACAACGACGCTGACGCCAACAAAAGTAACCCCTATATGTCGCCTTTTCAAGGTAAACCAAAAATCAATTTATCAACTAAATTTCTTGTTGATACCTCTTGTACTTTCAGAGTTATTACCCTGACAAAGATCACATTGTAATATTAAACAAGAGGGCCAAGATAGCCCTAGATCGCTCACCAGATCTATTGAACTCATCCAAGAAATTACCTTGACAAGCATATTCTGACAAAGTTTCATGGCAGGTGAGTAAACAAGAGCTGTCACAGGAGACAGCGAAGCTCAACTAATAAAATACTGGACGCAGTAAGGAGGACAAAACTATGAAAGAAAAATCAATTATGTATAATTATGTATAAAGTTATAGTAAAACAATAACATTTGTTAACATTAATTCCAAGATCAAGGGGAATAATTCTAGAAATAGTCATGCTAGAGTTATGGACCTTGGACAACATTTGTGTAATGATAAGAAATATATATTTGAAGTTTGAAGTAGATACCTTAAAAAGTAAAGAAGTTATTATATTTCTTAAAGAAAATCCTAAGTTCAAAGAGAGATAAATCTGTAAATATTGCTTCAAGAGTTATGAACATTGTCACATAAAATGTATTTGATGATTAGGAATAAGTATTTGAAGTTTGAGGTAGATACCTTTAAAAATAAAAAAGTTATAATAAAAAATAACATTTTTCTAGTAAAAAAATCTAAGTTTATGTGGAGATAATTCTTGCAATATTGGTGCTAGAGTTATGAACCTTGTCACATAAGATGTGGATGATGATAACGTAAATATATTTGAAGTATGAAGTTGATCCCTTTAGAAATAAATAAGTAACAGTAAAAAAAATAATATTTTTTATGGAAAATTCTAAGTTCAAAAGGAGATAAATCTGAAAATATTGGTGCTAGAGTTATGAACCTTGCCACATAAGATGGGGAGGATGATAACGTAAATATTTGAAGTATGAGGTTGATCCCTTAAGAAATAAAGAAGAAACAGTAAGAAATAGCATTTTTTTAGGAAAATTCTAAGTTCAAGGGGAAATAAATCTAAAATTATTGGTGCTAGAGTTATGAACCTTGTCACATAAGATGGGGATGATGATAAGGTACATACATTTGAAGTATGAGGTTGATCCCTTAAGAAATAAAGAAGTAACATTAAACAAGAGTTGTCACAGGAGACAGCAAAGCTTGACTAATAAAATACTGGATGCAGTAAGGAGGACAAACTATGAAAGAAAAATCAATTATGTATAATTATGTATTAAGTTATAGTGAAAAAATAACATTTGTTAACATAAATTCCAAGATCAAGGGGAATAATTCTAAAAATAGTCATGCTAGAGTTATGGACCTTGCCACACAACATTTGTGTAATGATAAGAAATATATATTTGAAGTTTGAAGTAGATACCTTAAAAAATAAAGAAGTTATTCTATTTCTTAAAGAAAATCCTAAGTTCAAAGAGAGATAAATCTGTAAATATTGCTTCAAGAGTTATGAACATTGTCACATAAAATGTAATTGATGATAATGAAAAAGTATTTGAAGTTTGAGGTAGATACCTTTAAAAATAAAGTTAAAATAAAAAATAACATTTTTCTAGTAAATTAATCTAAGTTTATGGGGAGATAATTCTTGCAATATTGGTGCTAGAGTTATGAACCTTGTCACATAAGATGTGTATGATGATAACGTAAATATATTTGAAGTATGAAGTTGATCCCCTTAGAAATAAATAAGTAACAGTAAAAAAATAATATTTTTTATGGAAAATTCTAAGTTCAAAGGGAGATAAATCTGAAAATATTGGTGCTAGAGTTATGAACCTTGCCACATAAGATGGGGAGGATGATAACGTAAATATATTTGAAGTATGAGGTTGATACCTTAAGAAATAAAGAAGAAAAGTAAGAAATAGCATTTTTTGAGGAAAATTCTAAGTTCAAGGGGAAATAAATCTAAAATTATTGGTGCTAGAGTTATGAACCTTGTCACATAAGATGGGGATGATGATAAGGTACATACATTTGAAGTATGAGGTTGATCCCTTAAGAAATAAAGAAGTAACATTAAACAAGAGTTGTCACAGGAGACAGCAAAGCTTGACTAATAAAATACTGGATGCAGTAAGGAGGACAAACTATGAAAGAAAAATCAATTATGTATAATTATGTATTAAGTTATAGTGAAAAAATAACATTTGTTAACATAAATTCCAAGATCAAGGGAATAATTCTAAAAATAGTCATGCTAGAGTTATGGACCTTGCCACACAACATTTGTGTAATGATAAGAAATATATATTTGAAGTTTGAAGTAGATACCTTAAAAAATAAAGAAGTTATTCTATTTCTTAAAGAAAATCCTAAGTTCAAAGAGAGATAAATCTGTAAATATTGCTTCAAGAGTTATGAACATTGTCACATAAAATGTAATTGATGATAATGAAAAAGTATTTGAAGTTTGAGGTAGATACCTTTAAAAATAAAGTTAAAATAAAAAATAACATTTTTCTAGTAAATTAATCTAAGTTTATGGGGAGATAATTCTTGCAATATTGGTGCTAGAGTTATGAACCTTGTCACATAAGATGTGTATGATGATAACGTAAATATATTTGAAGTATGAAGTTGATCCCCTTAGAAATAAATAAGTTAGAGTAAAAAATAATATTTTTTATGGAAAATTCTAAGTTCAAAGGGAGATAAATCTGAAAATATTGGTGCTAGAGTTATGAACCTTGTCACATAAGATGGGGATGATGATAACATAAATATATTTGAAGTATGAGGTTGATACCTTAAGAAATAAAGAAGAAATAGTATTTTTTGAGGAAAATTTTAAGTTCAAGGGGAGATAAATCTGAAAATATTGGTGCTAGAGTTATGAACCTTGTCACATAAGGTGGGGATGATGATAAGGTACATATATTTGAAGTATGAGGTTGATCCCTTAAGAAATAAAGAAGTATCAGTAAAAAATAGTATTTTTTAAGGAAAATTCTAAGTTCAAGGGCAGATAAATCTGAAAATATTTGTGCTAGAGTTATGAACCTTGTCACATAAGATGGGGATGATGATAAGGTACATATATTTGAAGTATGAGGTTGATCCCTTAAGAAATAAAGAAGTAACAGTAAAAAATAGTATTTTTTAAGGAAAATTCTAAGTTCAAGGGGAGATAAATCTGAAAATATTGGTGCTAGAGTTATGAACCTTGTCACATAAGATGTGGTTGATGATAAGGAACATATATTTGAAGTTTGAAGTTGATACCTTAAGAAATGACAAAGTTATAGTGAAAAATATTTTACTGCACCAAAACTTTAATCTAAAATCTGGACGCGGACGCCGACGCCGGGGCGAGTAGGACAGCTCTCCATATACTTCGTATAGTCGAGCTAAAAATAGTATTTTTTAAGGAAAATTCTAAGTTCAAGGGGAGATAAATCTGAAAATATTGGTGCTAGAGTTATGAACCTTGTCACATAAGATGTGGTTGATGATAAGGAACATATATTTGAAGTTTGAAGTTGATACCTTAAGAAATGACAAAGTTATAGTGAAAAATATTTTACTGCACCAAAACTTTAATCTAAAATCTGGACGCGGACGCCGACGCCGGGGCGAGTAGGACAGCTCTCCATATACTTCGTATAGTCAAGCTAAAAATGTGACCACTAGAGTGTAAACAAGGATTTTCCATATAATTATTTGAGCAGTGTGACCTAGTTTTTGACCCCAGGTGACCCATATTCAAACTTGACCTAGAAATCATCAAAACAAACCTGAAAGAACCAATTTCCAGGATATTTAGATCAAAACAGTAGCCACTAGAGTTTTAACAAGATTTTTCTATTTTTAGCTCATGTGACCTAGTTTTTCATCTGAGATGACCCATGTTCGTACTCAACCAAAGAATAAACAAGACAAGCATCCTGACAAAGTCTGATGATGATTGGGTCAATCATTTAACCACTAGAATGTTAACAAGGTTTTTTTTAGTTTTTGCTCCTGTGACCTAGTTTTTCATCCAAGATGACCAATGTTCGAACTCATCCGAGCTATAACCTAGACAAGCATCCTGAAAAAGCTTGATGATGATTGAGGCAAAATGTGTCCGCTAGAGTGTTAACAAACAAATGTGGATGGATGACGGACGACGGACATTTAACTATTTCTAAAGCTCACCCTGAGCTAGCTCAGATGAGCTTTAAAGGGCAACAACTCCAAAATTAGATAAGGCAGAGTAACAGTTCTTTTGCAATGAAATTCTGCTCAACCTACAAAGATTCTAGTTAATACCTTCTGTGGTTTCAGAGTTATGTCTCAGACAAAGTGAATGAATGAACAAAAGGCAATAACTCCAAAATTAAGCAAGGCAGAAATATGGTTCTTTTGCATTGCACTTCTACCAAACGAGAACTATCTACCTGCAATAATTCTTGTTGATATCTCTTATAGTTTGCTTGGGCAAAGTTCACAGAAGTACTTACGAAATGGTTCTTATGTGAGTTTCCTTTGATCGTTTTAGCCATTTTTAATCATACAAGGCCAAAAAAGACACACAAGTAAAACAGAATGAATAGGATCAAAGACAATGTACTATCACTCATTGTTCTCAAAGTCACACAAGTACCTCTGGATTTTTACAGAAAAAGTGACAAATATATGCTTTCCCCTCTGGGAGCATAAAATATCATTAACAAACAAAAGCTGAATAAAGAAATGTTTAGACATCTCACACCTTGATGCACTGAGCCCTAATTCAATCAAAAGGAAAAATACCATGCAGGTTATTTTCCATACCATATGAATAAAAGCTGCATGACCATTGAATGTATCTACCTAACAAATATGGACGATATCATTAAATAAAATAAGGAGAAATTTAAGATAAATGATAAATCCAACTTGCCACAATATTTTAAGCACCATTGACCCCAAAGTCCTTCTAAAGTTAGTACTTAACAATAGAATATGGAAAATATATGTTGATAAATTATTTGAATGGGTGAAAAAGGATGGATGCCACAGTTATACAAGTGCAAGTTTGTAAGGTATGAAGCCACATGTGCAGATAAAACTTATCAATCTTACAGGAATACCTATTTTCAAGGTGCAAAAAATCGAAATAACTAAAGAAATTAGGAAAATATGTTAGTATAACTTTCCAAAATCATGGACTTTGTTGTGGAATGTGATTATGCAAATTTTGGAAGCAATACTTAAGATGATTTTACTTTTAATTGCCATTTAAACCTAACCTAGTACAAATGGACGGACAAATGGTGTTAAACACTTTATGCCCAGTAGTATAACAAATGACTTCAAGAAACAAGAGGGTCCTTGGTCACCTAAGTCATGGGTGTATGCCTGTATTTTAAAGTTTGTGAAGACACACATTCTTTAGTTTCAATTGATCTGGGTAAAATGTTTTCTCAGTTTTACAAAGGTTTCGCCAAGATCTGATCAGGTGACTTAGTTTCTGAACCTATATGACATACATGTAGTTTCAAATCTACACTAGGTCTTGTTGGGATATATATGTGTTGACAAATTTCTTTTGGAATCGGGTAAAAGCGTCGCAAAAAGAGTATGTCACAATATTTTTTGGCCAATGTGTAAAACTGTACACGAATAACAAAAAGAAAGAACATGAAAATATCATGATAAACAAGAAACATGACAATGCTGTGAAAACCAGGTTTTCAATTATCACCATTGACAACTAAATACAAGCAACTTACAAACAAACAGATAATGGACAACAGACAAACGGTGTCACAAAAGCTCATTTTGGCAATCTGTGACAGGTGAGCTAAAAATCAATAAGCCCCCTGGTGGGAACCTTTTTCATCCTAAAGGCATTATTTGAACAATCTTTGAAGACGACCTCTAGATCATTTTACACACCAAATATCAAGGCTGAACACCTTGTGGATTTAGACACGAATTTTTTTTTAAGATTTCCCTATATAGCCTATATAAAACTGAGGAGCCCCTGGCAGGGCCGCTTTTCACTCTAAGGTCATTTTATGAACAATCTTTGTAGAGAACCACTAGATAATGTTACATACCAAATATGAAAGCTTTTGGCCTTGTGGTTTTAGACAAAAAGATTTTTAATATTTTTTTAATCAATAAAAAGACCCTTGACTGGGCCCCTTTTCATCCTAGGGGCATCGGAGGGAGGTAGTCAAGTACTGGTGTAACTCTCCAGGAACGATGGTTAGGAAACTACCCGTCTATATGACTGAAATACTGTTGGGAAAAGGCGTAAAATAAAACAAACAAACAAGTCCAAGGGGCATAATCTGAACAATCTTTGTAGAGGACCACTAGCTCATGTTACATACCAAACATAAAGGCTATACACCTTGTGGATTTTACAAGAAGATTTTTCCCTATATAAATTTATATAATAAAACTGATGAGCCCACTGGCAGGGCCCCTCCCTGGCAGGTCCCCTTTTAATCCTAGGAGCATAATTTGAACAATCAATCTTTGTAGAGGACCACTAGATCATGTAACATACCAAATATCAAGGCTCTATGCCTTGTAGATTTCGACAAGAAGATTTTCCCTAATTAAGTTTATATAAAACTGATGAGCCAGCTGACACAGCCCCTTTTGATCAAAGGGGCATAATTGGAACAATCTTTGTAGAGGACCACTTGAACATGTTACATACAAAATATCAAGGCTCTTTGCCTTGTGGCTTTTAACAAGAACATTTTCCTATGTAAATTTATATAAAACTGAAAGCCCCTTTTGACCCTAGAGTCATTCTCTGAACAATCTCTATAGAGGACCACTAGATGATGTTACATACCATATATCAAAGAGGATTTTGAAAAAAAAAATCAAAAAGACCCCTGGTGGGCCCCTTTTCATTCTATGGGCATAATGTGAACAATCTTTGTAGAGGACCACTTAATCATGTTATATATCAAATAGCAAGGCTCTATTCTATGCCTTGTGGATTTTGACAAGAAGATCTTCCCTATATAATTTATATAAACTGAAGACACCCCCCCCCCCCCTGGCAGTGCCCCTTTGATCCTTTGGGCATAATTCAAACAATTTTTGAAGTGGACCACTAGATCATGTAACATACCAAATATCAAAGCTCCACACCTTGTGGATTTTAAGATTTAGTTTAAAAAAAAAACTCTTTATATTGGCAAGCAGAGTTCTTCAAGGAATTTATTTTGTTTTATAAGCTTTGGTAGAGGTTCATGCAAGGAACACACCTGTCAAGTTTCATTAAATTTGGCCAAGCAGTATGGAGAAGTCATTTGAATGAAAAAGTTAACACACAAACAGACAGACTGACGGACAACAGACTACAGACAGCACAATGTCACAAAAGCCAACCTTATCACTTTGTGTCAGATCAGCTAAAAAATATTTAATGTAATATAAACATACATTGTACATGATCAATATAATACTGACCTTCAAAATCATTCAGTTCTTTTGCAAGAAAGGACAGTCCAATTTGTGGGTCTACCAATGCATTCTTCAAATTGTCTATCCAGTCTGGTCTTTTAATAAGACGGTCAAACAGAATACCGGCAGCATGTATGGCTCCCCACTGAATTTGCTGTGCTTTCACAACTTCCTGTCAGATCACACAATAAAAAAATAGGAAAGTAACAAAAAAATAATAAATAAAAAAACAATTGCACCGCATGTGGTGTTAATATTTGTCTGTTAAAGATTCTAAGTTAAAAAGGGACATCAATCCAAAAATATTGCTTTCAGAATTCTGCCTCATGTTACTGCAGCAAGTGTGCCTGAGGGTCATGATTAATATAATTTTTGTAGAAATCAACAAATTTATGCTACATGCCAAATATCTAAGCTCTGGGCTTATAAGATTTGAATGTGTTTTCTTGCCATTAAGTGACTCGAGAGGTCAATTTTGACCCAAGAGCAATAATGTTAAATATTTTAGCTCTTCAATGGCATTGTAATAAGACTGAAATGTATTTTTCTCATACAAGACTAAATCAACTAAGTGACCCCAATGGTCAACATTGACTTTACGGGCATGATTTATGCTAGTTTTGATGAGGCCAAATAGACAACATTATACATACCAAAAATTTAAACTCATAGGCATTGTAGCTTTAACAAATTAGGGTTTAAATGTGTTTTCCTATATAAAAATATGTTAATTTTTGTAGAAATCTACAAAGTGATGTTACATGCCAAATATCTAAGCTCTGGGCATCATAGTTTCACACAATATGTTTTAGATGTGTTTTTCCTATACCGGTATAATTATCAAAGTCTATATAAATAAAGAGACAAGAGCAAGGCAAATATTGAACCAATGAGCATGATTCATGTCAGTTTTGTAAAGGTCAATAATGCAATGCTACATGCTAAATATCTAAGCTATAGACAATTGCAGTTCACAAAATAAAACTTATAACTGTATTTTCCTATATAAGTCTATATAAATAATGTTATCCCCGGAGAGAAGGGGGGGGGGGGGGCAAATTTTGATCTCAGTTGTGGAGGCTGCTGCAACTGAATGCGGCTTTGATATTCTTCCCCATCCCCCATATTCTTCGGACTTGGCCCCCTTCTGACGTCATGGTTGACATTTTGGAAGCAATGAAGTTGTCATGGAGGCTGTCAATGAGTTCTTTGAGGTCCAACAAAGAGAGTTATATTTTGAAGGGTTAAACAATTTGGAGCACAGGTGGCAAAGTGCATTGATGTAGATGGCGATAATATTGCAAAGTAAGACCATAAGTTGGCTTCAGCTGACTACCGGAAATACATTGGGCCGAGAACTTGTTGATCAATTCTTGTTTATGCAAAAAAAAATTTCAGGTGTATAAAAAGGCAAACATGCAACAACAGGCCAAATCTATTTCACAAAAGCTGGCACATTAAGGTGATAAAAAATTTATGTTGAGTAAAATACAAACCTTATCAACATCTTCAAGGCATGACAGAAAATCTGCAAGAAGAGACGGGTTATCCACATTGTTGATGAATTCTGGTCTAAACTTATTTGTTGCACGGTTAATGAAATCATCTGCCAATGTTTTCGGCTCACTTTCTGGTGGCATGGTTGAATTTTCTTCAATAACAGGTCTGTTGTTGTTTTATCTGATTTAAAAAAAAAATACATTCTGAAATGGATTTACATTGATTTTAAACTAGATCTTTGTTGGAAAAAAAAAAAAACAAGAATAAATGTTTTTTGTTTTTTTTGTTTTTTTTTTTCAAAGTGTAAATTGATATATTATAATTATATCAATGTCAGCACAAATTAACAAATCATGAAGATACTGGGTCTAAAAGCCCTTAGCGAATGAGTATATAAATAATATAACATTTAACAACTGTCACTGTCACAGACATTTAAAGGAGAAATAAGCTTTAACAACAAAAAAATATCTAATTTCTTTTCATAATCTTAATCAGAGTGTCTATTCTAGGATTCGTAAAAAAAAGTGGGGATTTTTATCGAAAAGTGAGAATTTATGTACATTAAATGATCTTATTTCCTTCTATCTCTTTATAAAATTTTACCCCTGCCTCTGAAAAAATGGGAGGGGGGCCTCAAAAAAATAGTGAACCCCCCCATCCCCCCTCCTAGAATGGACACTGCTTAATATAGTTGATAAAGTTAATTCTCAAGAGAGTTGTAACATAATTAAAATGTCTCTGTTATTTAACCCTTTCCCCCATGAGCATATTGTGAAAAATGGCCGTTTTCACTGAAAAGCCTCCTGTTACAAGTTCAAACTGCTATGAAACTATGAAAAATGCTTCAATACTAATCAAACTTGGCACAAATGTTCACTGGACCATTGCTCTTGTAACGACATGCTCAGTCTTAAATTTTCTGTTACCATGGCAACGAGGGGACATCTCAAAATTGCCAAAAATCACTATTTTGCCTCGATTTTTTCCATCAAAATTTATTTTAAAGTGCTGCCAACTGCTCAAGGGATTGAGATAGAGTCAAAGGCTTTACAGCGTTGGTTAAACGTTACATTATGATCGAATCTGGGGTCATTTTAGCCTCTCACAAGTCCAAAATTTTTTTTGGTGATGAGGGGGACTCCGCCCCTTCAAACCCGGGGCCTTTACCAAAAAGGGGGCACATCCCCCTTCTGGGCAACCCCTGATGTATCTTTTGGATGGGGCGGCGCCAAAAAAAGTGCTCAATTTTTTTAGCAACATTTTTCTTCAAACAAAAACTTATGTTTGGGGCCCAAATAGGACATTTTTTCACTATTTGAGGCCTAAAAAAAGGGGAGGGGGTCGAAAGTGCGTTGTTTCACGTACATGTATATATGTGGTAAAGGGTTAAATATACACTATGCTCAAATTTCATATTAGAAATGCAGGGTTTTAATTTTCACAGGATTTTACGAACATGACCCATACCTATCAAAGTGCGAATTTCAGTGCTGTTTAGTAAAAAATTGAGAAAAATTGCACAACTTAAATTTTGTAGTCATTAAATGAATGCAAAGAATAACTGTCTAGAAAGGCATCTGCAAACATTTAAACACTATAACTGTAAAGAGGCCCTTATACCTTCAAAGATATTAGAATCTGTTATTCATTATGATTTTTATTTTCTAACTTTCAATTGGGAACTTTGTCCTTTGAATATGACCAAATATCAGCTTTAAAATAGGGCAAAAAAACACCTGAAATGCTACATAAGTATCTTTGTAAATATAAAATTAACATGTTTGACTTCACACAAAGTAGATATTGTTCTGTTTAAAATTTTACAAACTAAAGGTGGTCACAAAATAAATTTATACTGACATGTTTTTTTAGAAAAGATAAACTTTACTTGACCTTTAAAAAGGGAACACAGCTTCCCATGTATATTCATTTTTTTTATTTAAATAAGACATATTCTGTAATAATTTCAAAGATTTCAATAAATTTCTGAGATTTAAATATTTTATTTTATATAAGGATGAGCATAGAATATCTTTAAAACAAACGTGTATAAATATTGTATGTATCTAAAAAAGAAATAAAATGTTCCAGAACAAAATATTATGCTCTACTCATATTAATTGTTGTATTTTTAGAAGGGTTTCAGCTGTTTAGTTATGAGTTTATTCAAATTTCCAAGTTCTAAGGCATTTCTATAATACATTTACTTAGCATTTTGGAAGTACCCAAGTTGTATAAAATATTCAATGAATAAGTTTGGCAGAAGATATATAGCTTTATACACTAAAAATTTAAATTACACAAATTATCCTAAATGATAATGTGGATGATGATGTAAGAAGCAAAAGATGAAAGTTTGAAGATGTCATTAACAAAATAAAATAGAGTAAAATTAGGGCAGCTTGTGTGACTATTCTCCATGCTTAATAGTACTACATCATCATCAGAGCTCTGATAAGGTACAATGTAGGAATTAAAGTGATATTCTGCCCACCAAAGGATAAATAGTGAGTAAACAGGTGGAAGTCAAAATAAGTTTACATTTTGTCATGATTAATACCTTTTCATTTAATAATTTACTTTGCATAAACAATACATAATGCAAGGATCCAAGCAAAATTTCTGTAAATATCCATTAGAATTTACCTGTAACCTTCAGATTATAAAAAGAGTTGGACAGTTTTTTTTTTATTCTTTGGCAGATTTAAATTTTATCCTAGCCATTTTTCAATATCAACTGTTTGTTAAACAGTCAATTTTAACAGTCAAACTTTTGAAATATAAAGACAATTCAGCTGAACTTGACTGTAAAAATATGAGCATAATGTCACTTTAACAAAGCAATTTCACATAATAGTCTAGGTATAGTGACCAGGAAATTTGTAAGTTAATAATGGGTGATAAAATTTTGTCAAAATCTAAGTCAGAGTTATGGTTCTTGGAAGTGACCTTTTATAAGAGTCAGTAAGACAAAGTGATGAACTCATTAATTCATACAATAAAATTATCAATAGTTTTTTAAAGATTGATGGTGCATTCAAAACTTTAGTCAGGAATTTTGTACATTCATCAAGGGCCATAAATCACTAAATTCCTTGTTAGAACTAATTGGGCCTTGGACTGTGACCTCCAATTATGATCTTGAAAACATGTACATGTTTGTAAGTTCCAAGTGAAACACTTTTAGCTGTATTGGAAATGATATTGGACTCACAACTTTCAACAGGAGTTTTCACAGTGTCAAAAAAAAGTCAGTCCATGTGATAGTTATGGGCCTTCAATCGAAAGATTTCTATAATGACTCTGAAGATGTCACGTGTATACTAAGTTTAAAGTGAATACCTTCAGTAGTTTTAAATACTGATGTTTTACACAAAACTTTGACCAGAATTTTCCTTAGCTCACAAAGGGCCATAAGTCAAAATCTGTGCTAGACTTATAGGCCTTGGACTATAACCCACAATTTTGATTTTATAGATTAGACATGTGTTAAGTCACAAGCGAATAGAAAAGTTGTCACATTATCCTTATATACTCAGGACAGCTTAAACTTCTTATTACTGTTTTATATGAAATTCAATTTTCACAGGTAAGTAATTCTTGAATTATTGGTAAGTACTTTTTGAATTATTAGTGCTAAAGTCTTGAGTTATGGACCCTGTCATGTGTTCATATTTGATGTAGTTATTCAGTGATCCCTTTAATGAGATACATTACAACATACAGGTAATAACAATTCGGAACCATTTGGTACAGTGTTGGACTGTGAATCTGGCCACCATGGTATTGAATCCAAATGGTGCTGGTCACTTCTTCAAGAATTTATCATGAAACTAATAATGGCAAACTGCTTGACAGCCAGTTGAGTTCCCTTGAACAAAGAGGTGCCTGAACTTTGCTCTGGTCAATTTAATGTGACTTCCTGTCATGATATGCAGGGTAAACTACCAACACCACCACTACAATTGCCACACAAACTATTTCATCAACAGTTTTTAAAAAAAAATATATGGTCATGGTGGAGATGTTGACTCTCTAAATGTAAATTTACATATTTGATTCTGATGATGAATAGGAACAAAAATGTATCCTGATTTGTATCGGAGGAATTTCTTACATTTACTTTGAGAGAAAAATGGATACATCCTATAGATCTAGATACATGTAGTGTTTAGCCATGGAAAGTAATATTTAATTTGATGATCAAGTTCAAACCATATAAGTGTTTGGTGCGTTGTTTGGACACTAACCCCCCCCCCCACCCCCTTACCCACTTTACAACCCTCCTACCTCTAGTCTAAAAAAATATTAGAATAGTTTTATGAGTTTTCAATACAGAACACCTCTCAATACCATGTAAACTGCAGTATTTTTTTTTATTTGAAACATGTTTTTAATATTGGTATATGCTTTTGATTCAGTTTATTTCAACCCCCCCCCCCAAAATGATACAATGATACAAATATATTTACTGCATATATATGTATCCATTTTTTATTTTTAGTTGGAAATGAAGGAAATTGAATTAAAGGCATACCAAATATTAAAACATGTTTCAAATGAGAAAATACTGCAGTTGAGGTAGGAGAGTTGTAGAGTGGGTGGGGTGGCGGGGGGTATATCTAGTGACCAATCGAAACGAATTACAGTCAACCCGGCCCCAAGTCAGCCCGGCCCCAAATTGGTCAACCCGGCCCCAAACCAATTTTATTTCTGGTCAACCCGGCCCCATTTTTTTTATATTTATTTTGCTTTAAAATGTAAACACTGATCAAGTAATAAGATAAAAATTAACAACAAAAACAAAAGTTTAATGATGATATCTTTTATCATTTATTTTATATAAAAACTATCAATATCAAATATCAATATCAACAAAAAAGCAACTTGTATATTATATAGTTCAACAATGTTCCTGACACACCCCTACAATGTTCATCACATATAAACACTTCACTCGTCGTCTTCCTCTGCCTCGCGTCTACCTAGTATCGGCCTGTACATGGTGGACACAAGCTTCAACAGGGCGGTTGCGGATAGCTCTTTCGATCGATATCTGTGAAAACAAAACAAAAAGTTATAGATAGTTATCAGTGTAACTAGTTTAAATTGGTACTAAACGATAAATTATTAATGTTTCTTTCAAATATTAGCAAAAAAATGGTACATGACTCAAGTTAATTTCTTTAATTATTGTTCGAACCTTCAAATTACCATTTTTATTAAATTCAGAAATGAAATTGTCGTATTATCTCATACAAAAAATAAGTATTACCTATCCCAGGCACTGAAGATTTTCGACTGCATTGAGCGGTACGTTGCTCTCTGCAGTCTTCGTAGCTTCATTTCCGATACTAGGCGTATCTGGGCCTCAACCTCAAGTGCCTCTTTGTGCAGTAATCTCACCAAAGTGTAGAAAGGAGGAGATAATTTAATAAGTATATTCCAATACTTTTTTCCAAATAAATATTCTTTGAAAATAAGTTAATAAAAAACGAAACAAATATTAATTATAATAATGAACGTATTCAATAAAAACATTCAAATGAATTGAAAAAATATTGTTGGAAACTATATCTATACAAACCTTTTAACTCGAAATTCTATGCATTTCTTCCTAATTATCGCATTAACACTCACGAAACCATCTTTAATTTACATCGAATAAAGACATGAAAGATACTACCAACTTATAGTTATACCTTTTTTGTTAATTGATTGCTTTAAACTGTTTGATTATCACATCTGAATTAATGTTGATGTACATATAATTGTTGATGTTATAAATTATAATAATTCATCAATATTGCGTATAAAAGACTTAATCGGCGCAATTAAATTTACCGACACGTTTTGTTACTATTGTTCTATAGTTAATAATCTTCAATTAATAATAAATCATTTTTATTCCATCATACAACAAAATGACTTAAAAAGTTTTCTTTGAAAAATATATATTTTGGGGCCGGAATGACCAATTTTGGGGCCGCACTGACCAATTTTGGGGCCGGGTTGACCAAATAAAAATACCGTGGGGCCGGATTGACCAATTTTGGGGCCGGATTGACCAATTATGGGGCCGGATTGACTTAGGGCCGGGTTGACTTGGGGCCGGGTTGACTTGTACCGATCGAAACGCCGAACACCTATGGTTCACACATAGATTTACACATAATATTAAATCATTTACAAGCAATGTGGCGTCAGATAAGATTAAACTTGGCTTAATTCCAGATGGATCCATCGTGTTAATTAATTTCGTGACATGCTACTTTCGGTTTCAAATTGGGTATTAAAGAGACTTTTAACAGTTAAAATATCATGGAGCTAAATGCAAAAGAAGTTTCTGAATAACGTGAGCTTAAAACCTCATCGTTTATAAATCTACTGCATGTCAATTTGTTGAAGGAGAGGTCGCAACACGGTTTTATTAAGCTACGCGCCAGATATGACTAAGTACTACGTACTGTACTAGTAGATAGTATAACTGTAAAAAGTCATGTAAAACTAATTAAAACTACATCTAGATATATACATTAATTCTTAAGGTTTTCTACAACAAGTTAACATAACTTTGTACGTAATGTATAACATAATTTTTACCTATTAATTACATTCTTTTAAGATTTCCAACCTGGTTTTTCCAAACGAATTGGCTATATCTTAACACTTCAGTGAACACAATGGCACAGTCTAAACGCTCACAATAATTATAGAGAAAGAGCGAAACACGGACGATATAAATAACAGATGGTTTATTCGGCGATGGTAGCTTGATAATAATTGGATATAATGACACGTGTTTTAATTAACAATTAAAATACGTAATAATGGATATCTGATAAATTTAGTTAATAGTGCTTTGAAGGAATTTAAAAAAAAGATTGAATTTTATGTCACTTTTACGTTAAATATTTTATTACCCTTCCAGATTTTTTCCGCCTTTTTGATTGGATATTGATCACCCGAAAGAAATTGATATAACCGAGCCAGACGGGTAATATACACACTAAATTTCCCCGTTTGTACCCAACGTTGTAAACAACATGCGCTGAGGTGATGCGCGTACGGTTCGATTTTACGCGGTGTAAATTCCGATTTAAAAGCACTTTTTAACTGTCAAATGATCAATATTTACCCAAGTAGAGTAATGATACATATTACCATCAGTATCGAAAACAAATATGATCTTGTGAAAGCTTGATATTAATTACAAAAAGTGCGTTCAATAGACTACTCCTTTTCTCTTGTTTACTTTCGTAAGGTACGGGAAAAATACGTCATGTATTTATGTGACGTCATGTTATGACGAAGAGGTATCCTAAAGGGAATCTTATTTCGACGTTTCATTTGAAACAGCAATGATTTTTTTTTAAAAAATCGTCTAAACTCGGCAGGGGAAGGGTAATAAAATTATTATTTTGGTTTTGGACTGATATATGTGGATATATTACCTGCCAAGATAAAATATCACCCTCGCCTAACGGCTCGGATGATATAAAATCTTAACAGGTAATATATCCACATATATCACTCCAAAACCAAAATAACATATAATATATAGAGGATATTCAAGTTTTTTCTATAAATACATGATTTATTTTCAACGAGTGGTATGAAAATAAATATTTCATGAGTGGCGGTAGCCACGAGTGAAATATGGTAATTTTCATGCCACAAGATGAAAATAAATCATGTATTTATAGAAAAAACCTGAATTTTCTGTTTATTATATACATTTTTCTCTTTTTTGCGATAAAATTTGAAAGACTTTCCCTTAAATTTTGTGTACTGGAAGAATTTAAAAGAAAGTAGTCCGGCAAGACACCAGTGAAAATACGGAAAATATGTTTCACTGCAGTGAAAAATAAATTTTTATAGTGAAAATACGGAAAATGAAAATACGCATTTTATTTCATCAATATTTCTCAATATTTCATTTATAAGTATATAATAAAAATATTTATTACCCTTCCAGATTTTTTTCCGCCTTTTTGATTGGATATTGATCACCCGAAAGAAATTGATATTACCGAGCCAGACGGGTAATATACACACTAAATTTCCCCGTTGGGTACCCCACGTTGTAAACAACATGCGCTGTGGCGTTGCGCGTACGGTTTGATTTTACGCGATGTAATTTCCGATTTACAAGCACTTTTTAACTGTCAAATGATAAATATTTACCAAAATAGAGTAATGAAACATATTCTCATAAGTATTGAAAACAAATATGACTTTGAAAGCTTGATATTAATTCCAAACAAGTGCGTTCAACAAACTACTCCTTTTCTCTTGTTTACATTCGTTAGGTTCGAAAGAAAATACGTCATGTATTTATGTGACGTCATGTAGTCATAAAGGGGTACCTTAAAGGGAATCTAATGACGTTTCATTTAAAGTAGCAATGATTTATTTTAAAATCGTCTTAACTCGGCAGGGGAAAGGTAATAAAATTATTTTTTTTGGTTTTGGAGTGATATATGTGGATATATTACCTGCCAAGATAAAATATCACCCTCGCCTGACGGCTCGGGTGATATGAAATCTTGACAGGTAATATATCCACATATATCACTCCGAAACCAAAATAACATAATATATACGTATTTATTACCATTCCAGATTTTGTCCGCCTTTTTGATTGGATATTGATCACCCGAAAGAAATTGATATTACCGAGCCGGACGGGTAATATACACTTTAAATTTCCCCGATGGGTACCCCACGTTGTAAACAACATGCGCCATGCGATGCGCGTACGGTTTGATTTTACGCGATATAAATTCCGATTTACAAGTACTTTTAAACTGTCAAATGATAAATATTTACCAAAATAGAGTAATGATACATATTCTCGTCAGTATAAGAAACAAATATGACCTTGTGAAAACTTGATATTAATTCCAAAAAAGTGCGTTCAACAGTCTACTCCTTTTCTCTTGTTTTCATCCGTTATGTTCGAAAGAAAATACGTCATGCAAACTCCCAATCTCCACACAGTGATCTCCCCTTAATTCTTCGGCGTAGATCTCTGCCACCAAGGTCCCAATATATCAGAATTTCTGATATACTATATTTTTACAAAAATTGTTTTATCTACTGCTTTTATCTATCAGATAAGTTTTCTCTCATTTATTTAACAATGTTTATGAATAAATAAATAAATAATATGAATATTTAGAAATAATTAAAAAAAATATGAGATTATTTTCTACCGGACGATATTTTGACATTTTAATATTTTTTAGCTTTTGAATTTATTTTTTCGTTATTTTGTATACTTTCGATAATTTTTTGATAAACTATATCGACGTAGGCACCAAAAGTTAAAAAATAAACAGAAAGAGAAAAATAATGTTAGATTTTTCTTTGTAACGGTCGATATTTACATTTGAATTTCGACGTTACGTCATGTGACTTTCATCATCATGTGACGTCTTTGAAGGCAGTGATTACAATTCTGCCAAGGGAGGTAATCACTGTGAGGAGTTTGGCAAACTCCTCACAGTGATTACCTCCCTTGGCAGAATTCTACGCCGAAGAATTAAGGGGAGATCACTGTGTGGAGATTGGTATTTATGTGACGTCATGTTATGGTGAAGGGGTATCCTAAAGGGAATCTTATTTCGACGTTTCATTTGAAGTAGCAATGATTTATTTTAAAATCGTCTTAACTCGGCACGGGAAGGGTAATAAAAATATTATTTTGGTTTTGGAGTGATATATGTGGATATATTACCTGCCAAGATAAAATATCACCCTCGCCTAACGGCTCGGGTGATATAAATCTTGACAGGTAATATATCCACATATATCACTCCAAAACCAAAATAACATATAATACAGACGAAAAACGGCTGTACATAGATTTAGCATATCGTAGCACGAATATACACATATAAATGTAACATACCACAATTTTCTAATTTATTATGCTCCCCGAAAGATTTCGGGGGAGCATAATTATAGTCGGCGCCTTGTCCGTCTGTCGGTCCGTCTGTCCGTTGTCTTGTCCGGATCATAACTTGAAAACCCTTGGAGATAATGTGTTTAAACTTCATACAGTGGTAGAGGGCATTGAGGGGGAGTGCAGTGTTAAAGAACCATAACTCTATTTTGCCCGGTTTTTGAATTATCTCCCCTTATAGAAAAATCTTGTCCAAAACTATAAGAGATATCAACATGAAACTTTGTAGGTGAATAGATCTCAATGGGTAGATGTGCAGTGCATAAGAACAATACCTCTTTTTGTCCTAACTTTGGAGTTATTGCCCTTTGTTAATTTTAACACTTTGAACTTTGTCCGGGACATAACTCTTAAACTATAAGAGATATCAAGATGAAACATTGTAGGTAGATAGATCTCATTGAGTAGAAATGCAGTGCAAAAAACCACAACTCTGTTAAGCCTCATTTTTTAATTATCTCCCCTTTTAGAAAAATCTTGTCCAGGACATACTAGTAGCTGTAAAACTATAAGAGATATCAACATGAAACTTTGTAGGTAGATATATCTCTGCAGTGCACAAGAATCATTACTCTGCCTAGCCTAATTCTGGAGTTATTGCCCTTCGTTTATTTTACTTTCTGAAGTTGTCCGGGACATAACTCGGAAACCATAAGAGATATCAACAAGAAACTTTGTAGGTTGATAGATCACATTGATTAGAAGTGCAGTGCAAAGAACAGTAACTCTGCCTTGCCTAATTTTGGAATTATTGCAATTTGAACTTTTTCCAGGGACATAACTCTGAAACTACAAGAGGTGTACTTTCCTGTGTCCAAAACCTATTCGGGGAGTATCACCCGGCTCAAACCGGGCTCTTGTTTACATTGATATTTTATATGATAATTCATGTTTGTTACTCCATTATCCTTCAAAAAATAACTTTCTTCGTATAAATATTGCAATAAATGGTAAAGGTAGTTAGACTTTTTACGTCATCATTTAAAACTATTCTTACGTGCATATATAGGACACCCGCGGACGATAAAGAAAGTAAACGGACAAAAAAAGCATAAGTAAAATAACACTGGCGATACAGTTGTAAAAAGTCTATTAGAAACGAAGCATAATTAAATACTTACATTTATATTTACATTTTATTTTGCTGAACAAACATATATGTCTTGTAAAAACGTCTATAATGCCTCATCAGAGGGTCATTATAGAAATATCCTGTCTACACGTTAAAATCCCAACATTTGAGAGACATGTAATATATATCTTGTCTATATGTTAAAATCCCAACACTTGAGAGACATAATACGTATATCTTGTTTATATGTTGAAATCCCAACACTTGAGGGACAATATAGAAATATCATGTCTAGACGTTAAATTCCCAACACTTGAGAGATATAATACATATATCTTGTTTATATGTTGAAATCCCAACATTTGAGAGCCATAATACATATATCATGTCTATATGTTGAAATTTCAACATTTGAGACTCATTTTATTCATATATCTAGTTTACATGTTAAAATCCCCACAATTGAGGGTCATTATAGAAATATATTGTTTAGACGTTAAAATCCCAACACTTGAGAGACATAATACATATAACTTGTCTTTTTGTTGAAATCCAACCACTTGAGGGTCATTGTAGAAATAGTCAAAACGGTGTGTGAAATTAATATGATATGTTATTTAATTTTACCCATGAAATATGGTGCTATATCAGTCAAATATATTTCATATTTTTTAAAAATAAATATGAAATATAAATATGAAAGTGGGCGGAGTCAAAACTCATATTTATTTTAAGGGACTTCTTTCGCCGTTTTGTTTGAAAAATCTGATAAATACAAAACAACTTTTTCTTGAATATTGTTTTGAAAACTATCTAGCATTATAGAAAATGGTCTAACTAAGAAATTAATCCGAACACCAATATCTTTAATTCAGTAATTTTAACGCTGTACAGACGTTTAAAGAGTTGTTTACATGACGTCACAAATGTAGCGCCAAGCGCGTGCTTACGCATAAATTACTGCGTGCTGTACAATTGCAGTTGGTAGCAAGCAAGGGGATTCATTACCATTTTCTTTGATAATGAAATTAAATAAAAAGGTTATTTTTTCGATTTTTGTGAAATATGATATATATTTTCACTCAACGTGATAAAATACCACATATTTTCACTCGCCGTACCGGCTCGTGAAAATATGTGGCATTTAATCATGTTTCGTGAAAATATATTCCATATTTCACGCAAACGAAAAAATATCCTCTTAATATTTAATTACACATTACAAATGACTACAATGGTGTATGACATTGACATGATATGATATTTAATTACATGCTTTTCGGTGGTTTATGGAAATATATCAGTGATTTAAAACTGGTAATTTCACTGTTTGAAACAGTGAAATTACCACTTTGATAATTTCACTGTTTTGAATTTAAGCTCCTTACGTTGTTTCAGTGCAATACCAGCGTGCACAGTACTGGGTACCAACTTAATGACGTGACGTCGTAAATGACGTCACGTTGTATTATTATTTGGCGCGCTTTTCATTCAGTATTAGGTTAAATGTCTTTTTAAAACGTTTATTTGCATATAATAAAAAGAAAATTTGTTTAGTTTAGTGTAAGATCGGAATATATTTCACCTTGTGAACACCAAAAGTTCATATTTCACTCGTGGCTGCGCCACTCATGAAATATACCTTTTGGTGCTCACTCGGTGAAATATATTCCGATCTTACACTGAACTAAACAAATATCCTCTATATATTAAGATACAGCCTTTGAAGTTGAAATACAAAGAATTGTAGCAATGGTGTATGACATTAACATGATATTATATAATTAAAATGGCCATGATGGCCCTGGATCGCTCACTTGAGAAACGTTGCTAGAAAAGGTTCAATGTTTAAGTCAGTAAAGAGGTCCCATTAAGTTTGCCATTTTTTACTTAAGCTTTATAACTTTCAACGTAGTTTTGTAAATGTCTACTACGAAATGTTTTGATGACACATATCTCAGCGTTTGACTTTTGTAGTTTCACATAAAAAGGATTTTTTCTATATAAGCCTAGATTATCTAAGTTATCATAGGGGCATGGTGGGCAATTTTGACCTAAGTGCATGATTTATATAATTTTTAGAGGACCACAAGGTGATGCGACATGTCAAAAATCTAACCACGGGGCATTATATAGTGTCTGAGAAAAAGATTGTTTAAGAATTTAATTTTAACATTTTTTTAGCTGTGCCAAATATCTTACCTCCGGGTATTGTAGTGTTTGAGAAGAAAATTCTTTAAGACTTTCAATTTTTAAGGCTATTGTTAGCTTATGTAACCGACATTTGCATCAGTCTTGAACCATTAATCTTACTTTTGTAGAGGACAACCAAAAAGGAAAATTCCTATTAAATGTTGCAGAAATCCATAAAGAGGGTTAGATTAGACGTTGTTTACATATCTAGAAATTGAGGATAACGACGGTCGGTCACTGGCATAAAAATGACCTCTAAGCACGTTATACTCAGTTGATAGAGTACAATTTTTATTGTAATGGTTTGAGAAATAAACATGATATATCAAAATACAAATGAACAATGATAACAAATGTGTGTGACAATAACATAGTATGGTACTGGTGTTGGTAGTATTCACTCCGGATCACGACAGTAAGCCACATTGAATTCACCAGAGCACAGTTCAACCACCGCATTGTTCCTGGGCAGGATGTCAAGCAGTTTACCAGTACTAGTTGCATTCTCTTTCGCAAGGAACTGAAACTTCTGTACATGCCAGAGCAGAGGTACGGTAAGAATGACCGTAGAAATGATTTCATGATCAATCACAACGAAAGTGATCTGCGCCGTCCGGGGATTGAACCCGGGCCGTCCAATTCACAGACCAACACTCTACCTATTGAGCTAACCGGACGGCTACTAACATAACTTATGACATTATATACAAGTTTTAACAATGTTAGACTCTTATGATATAAACAAAATTATTATAAAGGTATTAGACATAAACATGGTATGATATAACTACTAGTGTACACTTTATGTGAGAGACATTAACATGATCTGAAAGTAAGCTAGTAATTTATTTCAATGATGTGAGATATTGACATGACATAATATTAAAATACAAATTTGTATCTAAACCAACTGTATAACAATTATAGAGGGTCACCCAATGATGATTCCAGTTAAGAAGGTCGCATAAACCAACAAAAATAATATAACTCTCCTCACTAAATTAATTTGTACAAGAACGATGATTGTCGTAAATTTATCACGTCAAAGTAGTATCACAGAATATCTTTCATAAATTGAAAGCATGTTTAAAACAAAATATAAAACTGTTAAGAGCACTGCTCGGAAAACAATACAGAATAAGATGGGGTAATTTAGTGGACATAGAAAAAGCAATCTTATATAAAAATATGATTTAGCATCTTGCAGAATATTAATGTAGAGAAAATGTATACAAAACTTCACACAATTATGGCACATGTTAGAAATTGATAAAGGATTCGTTTGAGCCTTCAAAATATATACAACTCTCCTAACTAAATTCATTTGTGCAAGAATGATGATTTGATTGTCCTAGCCCAACATAATTTGTTTAAAGGCTGATTATGCCTCAGCAATGCTTTTATTTTTTCAAAAGCTTTTAAATAATGGTGATCTGTTTTTTGTTGCCAAAAGGATATTCATTTGCCATTTATCTTTTGCTGCTGTTGCTGTTTGAAATTAGTACAGTTAATTTTGTAATGAAGTCAGAATAGTACTTTGTTAACATTTTGCTTTCTCTATTATAAACAAGTACAAATGTTGCTGCAATGCAGCAATTGAGAAGCTCCGCGCAAAATAAATTTATGCGCTCATTACAGATAACTTACCAAATTGTTCCTACGCACAGGTCATGTTATATTCAGATTAAGTACTATTGTAGATTTTTTCCGAATGTTTTGTAACCATTTTGCATAATTATTACTTATCTTTATGGCACTGTCCATAACTGTCCATCGTTAAAAGACGGGGAAAAATATTTAATAAAAAAATGCTTTCACTGATGCCTACCTGGGTAAGAAAGTAATTCCATTGAATACAAACAAGACTTACAAGACTTGTAAATGTTATGTGACATGACTGTACTGCTGTTCTGTTTCAGTTAACAGAAGATAGAAATATCAAAGTCTGTTATAATTGTTACAAATATACAAAATAGTAAAAGGGACTAATATTATATAGTAATAATTACATATATATTTTTCATGTCAAATTAAAAAAAATGGTTTCTTTCAATACTGAAAGTAGAACACACTCTGGAATGAAAAAATGGGTGAATTTCCAAAAGACAAATTCAGATTTTTTTTGTTTGTTAACACGCGTTAACATGGTGATTATAGTATTTATCAATATAATAGAAGACTGTTTACCTGAATTTAAGGTAGGTATGAGGAAAATTCACTTTTATCATATTCATGCGAGACAAAGATATGAAAGCTATTTGACATTGGTAATATATTAAAAAAAACTATTGTTAATTTCATTTTTAGGGAGATCAATAATATTTTATGTTGAATTGCTTTAAAACATTCATAAAAAACATTACACTTCATGTTCAAACTGCAGATCAATGTTCTGTTGTTGTCATGATATTCTATCTATAGCCTATGCCTTAATGTGATTCCGCTTTGTCAGTCATGTTTGTTTTAACTAAAGTCTGTCCAAAGTGAAAGTAGGCCAAAATTTCATGTAACAACAAAGCTCTTATTGTTAAATGTGAACCATTTGAAATGACACTTTCCAGGGTTATATTTTAAGGACAATTATAAACAAAAATAAAAATGATACAATAAGAACTATTTACCTTTGAATGTGCTACATTTCTGAAGACCAAAAACATTCTGTTGCAAAGTTTTATGGCACATTTCATGAATTGCAAAATCCTTTTAAAGTCTGTTTTTAGTGCCAGTTTTGCAGCAAATACAATTAATATTATTATAATCTTTCAAAAACTTAACTCCAAATAAATCAGTATCTCATTGTTCCTTCTAAGCACATGACCTCCATTATCTTTTTTTGTAAAAAAGTAGTGCAAGAAAACAATCATCATTTATAGCCTTATGAACTACAATTTAAAATGAAACACCAATCAAACTTTAAAATCTAAACCTTTTTTATGTTGTAACAGTTTGAAGTGTGTCCTGTTTGTCATGTACACAAAAATAAGGTTAATGATTGTTTTATTTTCATGGTACTACTTTTTACACATGTCATGGAGGCCACGTTTTTCAAGGTCATAAACTACTTTCCTAAGATTTATGTTTTTTAAAAAGTTTTTGTTTGCTTTTTCTGCAAAAAGTACCATTTGTTTGCACTAAAATAGACTTTAAACTGGATTTTGCCATTCATGAAATGTGCATAAAGATTTGCAACAGAATGTTTTTGGTCTTCAGAAATGTAGCCCATTCAAGGTAAAAAATTTCTTATTGTTTATCATTTTTATTTTTTGTTTAAAATAGTCTTTGAAACATAGGAATTGGAAGTGTACTTGCAAATGGCTCGCCATATAATAATGTGAGCTTTGTTGATATATGAATTTTGGCCTACTCTCACTTTTGCTCAAACTTGTGTAAACAAACTTGGCTGGCAAAGCGGAATCACCCTAATAAGGGTCCATCCGCTCGCAAGGCTTTATAATCCAGCATTCGCTGTCGGGTCCCGGACCCCCGAACATGTCACCATTCATACCATCATCACAAAGTGGTATGCTGTGTACCAATGACGCGAACGAAATGTAACTTAATATACTAAAGTTTAATTATTTCAAAACAACCAATATATCAACATGTTATTATTAAACATTTAATTTCATAAATATAAATTAAAAATAATTATCAAAAGCAAAATTGTTAAAATCTTTTGCCTGAAATCTTTTTTATATTGACAAATTCACTAATAGTATACTTGATATGTATTTCAAAATGTAACAAATTATAATTGCATGTACTACTAAAAAAGGGAAATAACAAATGTATAACATTTATGTAACAGCAGAACTGCTTTCCGGTTCTCATTCATTAATACGACATGCTGCGAATCATCGACGGGGAAAACAATATAGAAATCGAAAGGAGTTCTTGAATGCGGATTTACTTTTAGCTGTTAATCGAAAGGATTTATTGCTCAAATCCGGGCCCATGGACAAAAAAAAGTAAACACAAATAGCCACAGGCGCGGAGCAATAATATCACATTCAGCCTTACATTCTTTTAGTAATAAGCATCCAACATGCTTTCAAACCATTAATAAACGTTATCAACGTACTCTTCTTTGCCCTTTCTTATGTAGGAAAAATGTTTTCATTTCTGAGGCATAATTTATCACAGTCAAAATAGTCATAGACTATCTTTTATAATTTGAATAAAAATAATTTTCTCTACTTTTATAACAACAAATTATAAAACTGTTATTTAAAAGAAGTAAAACAAATCTGAAATATTTACACAGAAAACAACAATGGACGATAACTTGTTTAACAAATATCAACTGAGTACAAAAATATGATTGAGAATCTTGCAAAATACGAATATATGGAGAGAAAAACTATAAAAAAAACTTAAAATCAAAATTATTTTAAAAATACATACTTTAGAGCATCAAGCAAAGTTAGTAAATGTGTCAATTTGGTGATCTTTGTAAATAAACAGCTAAAACCAAGAAACTTCATTCCATGCCCGGATTCTTCTCCCACACCTCTGACAGTGATCGAGTCGAACAAGGCAACGTTGGCATAACAAAAAGTGTCCACAGTCTCTGATAACGGCATCGCGGATATTAAGCATACACTTCGAGCACTTAAGTCCATCTGGAAGTTGCTGTCTCAATCTATATGGTAAAGCTCTAACTTGATTCTGCAACAAGACTATTAAACAAGTTGGTGTCAATGTCAATTTTTCAAGTGGGTGTACTTTATGCAGTAAATATAAATTTTAAATTCTCAAAACAAGCCATTCTTCAACTTATACTAAATGAAAATAAGTTTTTTTTTAATTATTCAGAAAAATACAATTAAAAGCAGAATTTGAATACACACATTCGATGATAATTAATAAACAGCGGAATTAAAAGCTATGTTGTTTAAAAATCTTTTAATGCAGATGCACCAAGATGCACCAAGAATCCAGATACCTGAAATTTTTAAAAATGTATTTAAAGATGAAATATATAATGGGATTATAGTGAAGTGACCGAGACATTGCAAAGTGAACTTACAATCCACGTTAATAATCAAAAAGAGGTCAAAATATGCAAAAATAGTCTTTGCTGCTTTAGTCACGCATGATAAATATGATGATAAATACTGCAAAGGTAGTCATTAATCACAAATAACATGCAAATTATTACTTGAATCTTTCTACTATTTTTCTCAAGTTTAATTTAATTTTAATGAAATATTCTGACCCATCTGGAGGCATGTAGCTTTCACAGTTGTGACAGCTGTGACCTAAGTGATATGTATAAAGTACCTTCAGAATGTTCATTGTGTCCTATAATTCTGTTATGATGTTCATTTCTAAGAACAACTACTCGTCCGCGTGCACGATTTTCATGTCTAAGGGAAACAACTCGTCCTTCTGCATCACTGTTGTTCTCGACATATGGTCCTGTATTTCTATATCGTTCAATATGCCCATTGTAACCTGTTTCTTGTCTAATATGTGCTTGATTTTCTCCGTTCCAGAAAAACCGTGCCGCCTGTCTTATGAGAGTAACGATCACATTCACTCTAGTAATAATCTAAAATTTCCAAAACCGTGTATTTATTATATAATTTTGTTGTAATATATAAAATTATATGTTTCTGAAATAAAATTGTTATAAGAGTTATAATATAATCTTAGATCAAACAATATAATCTTGAGCGTGATTGGATCTAACATTAAATAAAATATTATCATGTGAAAAGACGAATGTATTTTGCCTATTTATCACAGTTGGATAGCGTTCACTGAACATAGCCCCTCAAAACATCGAAAACGAAAATGAAAAGGTAAAAAATACTTCGAGTTCACGCAAAGTAATGTTTCAACTTATTTCTCCATAATTTACAAAATAAACAATTGTGTGAAGCTAAATATGTCTGGTTTGAGAGCAGTATTTGCATGTTCAGCAAATTGAATACTTTTTGTTAAATTGTCGATAAATTGTTCATTATTTGTTGGTATTTATGAACGATGTTGATATTTACCACTAAATCAAACCCAAAAACATTTTATGTATCAAAATCTAAACAAAATATAGTCTTCCCTTTATTTGTAGAGTGGTCAGCCATCAACTCTGCTGCTTTTAGCGAAATTGATAAAAACAAAATGTAAACATTCGGTGTCCAGCAGTCACATATTTTTAATGTTCATAGTCTTTTATATTATTTTTATTTAAAAATGATCTCATTTCAGACATAAATATGGAGAAATTAGACGCGGATGCAGACTTATTTGTTACAATATTTCAAACGGTGAAATTACCAGTTTTAAATCACTGATATATTTCTATAAACCATCGAAAAGCATGTAATAAAGAAATATATCAGTGATATAAAACTGGTAATTTCACCGTTTGAAACAGTGAAATTACCACTTTGATAATTTCACTGTTTTGAATTTAAGCCCCTTACGTTGTTTCAGTAAAATACCAGCGTGCACAGAACTGGGTACCAACTTAATGACGTGACGTCGTAAATGACGTCACGTTGTATTATTATTTGGCGCGCTTTTCATTCAGTATTAGGTTTAATGTCTTTTTAAAACGTTTCTTTGCATATAATAAAAAGAAAATTTGTTTAGTTTAGTGTGAGATCGAAATATATTTCACCTTGTGAACACCAAAAGTTCATATTTCACTCGTGGCTGCGCCACTCGTGAAATATACCTTTTGGTGCTCACTCGGTGAATTATATTCCGATCTTACACTGAACTAAACAAATATCCTCTATATAGTATCATAGCAATTTGAACTTGTAACGGGAGACTTTTCAATGAAAACAGCCATTTTTCACAAAATGCTCATGAAGTAATGGGTTAAAGCAAAAAAAAAATTGTTTTAAAACAAATCTTTAATAAGAAAAATAAATGAAAAGACGATTAATTTTTTCCTCTTTTGATATTAATAGATCTGTCCTACCACATTTGTTGTTTCGTCCAAGTATAAATCCTTTTAATAAAAATGACAAAGTAAAGAAAATATAAGCAAAATTCTATCATTTGTCGGTCAAAGTCATTTAAAGGTCAATATCATATCTAAATTATTCAACATGACCCAATGTCAATTTGAGTTTGATATACATGAAAATCCTATACTAAAGAATATTGCCATGACAATAATAGTACATCTATCTTTTTCTTCGAAAAAAAGATTGAGCTAAAAATAGCCCACAAAAAAAGATTGCGGAATAAGTGACATCAACGAAAATGTACAGGCACCTATATTGCTCCTTTAGCCACATATGTATCCAAAATATGTTAGCTCGGACTGACGTTCTCACTCCATAAGCTACCTATTTACATCCCATTAGCAATTTTCTACTATGTACGGAATGAAAACGGATATTCGTCCTTTAATGTCACTTGAGTCCGTACGGATGGACAGACAATTGTCCGGACGGACGAAGGGTGGACCTATGGTCCATTCCGGTTAAACCGCTAGGGAACAAATAAATAACGATTCAGGATCAAACATTAATAAACGCAGGCAGTTTAAAATTTACTTGTGTATAATATTTTTATCAGCAAACTATCTTCAGAAAAAAGCGACAATATATACCTGATTTTGCTTAGCTTTTTTTAGGCAGTCTTATCATGACGTATATTTTTGGTCCTCCCACTTATCGACTTTTTGCGCTATTGTACAATATATTAATCTTCGAACGATTTTCGGTAAGTTCCGTGAGATATGCCCAGTAAGATGTGATTTAATTTAATTTATGTCTATGAAATAATTTCACTGAGTATTATAGCGCATGGAGTAAATACGTGTTGCAAGATTGAGACCCCGTACGTCCATGTTTACATGTATTTATTTTATTTTTTTCTTATTTATATTTTTAACATTATTGAAGTTATGATTGTTTTTTATGCTGTTCATTTTGTTTTCATACGTTTTGTACTTATTTTTAGTAAAGTCTATACTCTTTTAGAATAACATTGTCAAATAATTAATATGTAAAATTCAATCGAATTAAAATCAGTTTCAATGATATCATTTCAATTACAAATCGAGACACTAATTAAGTGTTCCTATCCTAATTAAGTTGCTTCGTATCCGTGTGAACTATATTGCAAGCCCTCGACCATTTCTATTAAAATATGTTGCAATAATTAAGAAAGAGTGGCCTAAAAAGATATCAACATTAGGGAACGAACCATAGACCTCTTATTTATTAGGCAATCACTACGCTCCTTTCGCAGCTCACTGAATACTTCAGACCGCTGCATTCATGATATTGACCTTTACAGTGAACTTTGAACGACCAATGAAAGTTTTCCAAATTCCAAATCGCCGAAAAAACTTTATTCCCTGCGGTCTGGAGACCGCAGGGTATTGGTACGCGTTTAACTTTTGAGGCATGGAGGAGCACGTGACCTGTTTTCGGTACATGGAGGAGCATGTGATCTGTAAACCGTACACGATTGGTTAATTGACCTTTTCGAAAACCTGGCTAAATACCGTTTGTCGGTACGTTACGGAATTACCTCTAGGGAATTAGTCAAAATTACACCTAATTAAGAACCAAAAACTATTTAATTACGTGATATTTCTAATTTTCTATAATTATTTTACCGTTTAAGGTGGAAGAACTTGAATGATGTATTTTAAAATTATCATTGTTTCTTTAATATATGTATCTCAAATTTTACAAACAATAAATTGTTTATACTGAAAATCTACAAAATTAAAATATTCGAGTGGCATCTGCCATAATAAATAGAGATATTTTCTGCGTAAACTTGTGTGTTTACTTTATTTATTTTTCTTGCTCGGAATTATTCATAAAATGGTATGCCTATTTAATCATTTTCTTAAAAAGAAATAATTGTTTTATGTTCGACCTTCTCCGGTCATCAACGGTCACCAGTTTCCAAAGACCTTCTTCTATATTGATCGATTATTGTCAACTTATTCCTGAATCAAACGTTTTTTTTATTCCCCTCCCCCCCAAAAATGTTGAAAAAAATTAAATTTAAAAATCTTTTTTATATTATTTTAAAAAAGTTCCCCCGCAGGAAAAACCCCCTTTTTTTTTTGTACCCCCATTTTCATTGGGTTTAAAAGATGGGCGTGTGACAAAATTTTAAAGGGTTTTTGTCAGGGGACCTCTAACGGGTTGCAGAAATTTATGATTCCCCAAAAAAAAGAAAAAATTCTTTTTTTCGCCGATTTTTTTTCATTTTTTTCCCTTTATTATTGTTTAATTTGGGTTTAAAAGTTTAATTAGCCTGTTTAAGTTCTTCCCCTTGGGTAAAAAAGGGAAGGGTTTTGCATTTTTTTTTTATTCAAGCGCCTTGTCCCGGGATTACCGGAAACGGGTACTTAAATGTGCTCCGAAATTTGGATTTTACTGATGCTGATCCACAAGTTTGGGAATTAGTAGATACTGTCGACAGATTTCTGCCACTTAACATAGTTAAGGATTCCAGCGAAAAATGGTGATATTCGTAGAGGAAAAATATCTGTATTGTGGTTTGACGAAGTACCAACTGTGTCATGGTATGTTTTCTTTATTCATTGTTGTTCTTTCTATCTAGCTTAAGGTCCCGTTTATATACTATGACATGCCGCATCAGATGAAAAACAAAAATGTTAAATAGCGGCTTATAAAGTTTTGGAAGTCGCATCAGATGAAAAACAAAAATGTTAAATAGCGGCTTATAAAGTTTTGGAAGCCAGAACTACTTTCTATCTTATTTTCTATTTGTTGAAAGCTTTATATTGTTAAATAAGCTTTGCATCAACTAGGCAGGTGTCAACTCAGTCCAGTATTATCATGATAATTTGTATAATTTTATCTCAACATTTTATTTCATTGATAGAAACAGTAATGATGTATCATTGATATTTTCTAAAAATTTCTGTCTATCAATTATGGATAGAATCTACTGTATTGACCAATTAAAAAATTTGATGATTTTGACATAATAGATCTAATTAAATGTCTAGAAATTAGGAAAATTCACCCAAAAAAGGTGCCCATGTCTTACAATATCTGTTAATTGTTACTAGTGGAGTAGTGCTACATCATCTGTACATGTCATAGAGTGAGAAAAAAGCAGTCTGACCCTGGACCCTCTACCAACTGAAATATCCAGCTGCTTTCACATTTTCTCAGTGCAACTGGGAACAGTTCTGAAACATGATAGACATGATTGTACTCCTCAGCTCTTGAAGTTTTTCTCATGTAACAGAGCAATGGAATTAAATTCTGGGAAAATACTTTTTTGGGGACCCCCAAAAAACCGGGGCAACCAACCAAAACCCCCCCGGCCCCGAAAATGGGTTAATTTAGTATTTTCTTTGGTTTAGTGGTTTTCATTCAATTTTTTATTTAAAAAATAAAATTGGGATGTTTCTTTTTAAAGTTAAATACACGAAAAATTTTCTTCAACCTCCCTAAATGGTAAAATTTTAAGTCCCATTTTTTAAAAATGTTAACATTTAAACCGGGGTCAAGAAGCAATGGGCCTTTACCTAAAATACCAGCTTTTAATCATTTGCAGAGTGAAATGAATAAACCCAAACTCAGAATTTTTTTGCTGACATATTGTATTCATTTACAAATCAAAAACCCCCGGTTTTAAATTTAAATTAAAGCAAAATTTATGTACCAAACTGCCGGAAAACATGGTACTGTAGTGTAGACAATTTAGGTAATTTTGATACACTCCTTGTCGAGCCTCAGATATAAGTGTCAATACAATCAGAAATAAACAAACTAGTTTATTAGTTAGGAGAAGAACCTAGCTGAACTGTGTCAAATTTTTTGGTCTCTAGGTTAAAAATTATTAAATCTGTACGGAAAAATGTTCCAATTTTTAAGTGTCCGGTTGATGGTCTTCAACCAGTATGCATTCACTGCAACAAATGTCACAGGTTGAGAAAAAATTGCAACCTGATCGGGACTGGAACCAGGGACCTTTGAAACATATTTCAATAGCTGCCCCTATCCATCTGCTCACGCATTTTCTCTCCTGAACAGTGAACATTTCTGAACTTTGACATTTATTTACTTGCTTTAAAACTAAATAAAATCTTAATATGAATAAATAAATATATGTGATAAATAAAATATAATGAATAAGTACAAGCTGCTGATCATTTTGCCAAAAAAAATACATACTTAGTACATTTTTTTATACATAAATATACATATAACACTTATTCATGTGACATCAACCTGGATGTTGTGGTCACCTGTCCATAACTTTTTTTAGCTCAATTCCTTTACTGGTCACTACAGACAGGTTTGACTGTAAGTTAATATTGACACAGTACATGTACATGTTTGTACAGAGTGATTTTTGTTTAAACACTGTGGATTCCTGAAGTGAAAAATTATTTTAAATGTAGCAGGATTATAAAGGGTGAAATCCTGAAATCAAATTCTTACATCTGAGAACAAAATAATTAATTTACACACACATTTTATAAAATTTTCATTTCAATTTAACATGCATGGTACATACTACTACATAGCCGAGACTATCTCATATATAGGGACAGCTTTCAGTGAGTAAGATGTACATGTATCATGTACCTGAGTCAGCTGCTGTTAAGACAATCATGATGCTTATGGAGAAGGCTGTGCACAGTGCATTTCTGGGAAATAGCATTTTTAGGGGAAAATATATCAAAATATACCTATTTTGGACTTGGGGAAATAACCTTTATTTAAATATTGGGGAAAATCACTGATCAGCATAAAATAATTTTGTGATGTACATGTGTATATATATATATATATTGTCATAATGTTATTTGTCTATGAGTGAATGGAAAAATTTCTTTTTAATTATTATACTATGAATATGTCATAAATTTGAAGATAATCATTTCAAACTGGAATATAGAAAATTAAGTAGCCATCATTTCATACAGTGTTATTATAATTTTATAAAAATTATAATTTTTAGAGTCATAATTTTTTTCATAAAATTTATTTTGTCAATACTTATGATGTTTGGATGATGTTTAAGGGTTTTGAACAGGGGTATAGTATAAGTCATGGCCACACGACGCTCACCTGTGGGAGTAATAAGGATATTTTTGATAGATTGCACAAATATCTGTCTTATTGAGGGTTTAAGGTCACATAATTACAGGCTGCCTCAAAAACAAAGTTTCTTCATCAGTTTTGCCATGATAGCTAGAGGGATTTCACTATTCCCAAATGTAAGGTGTTTATGGGGTATTGAAAGTATAAATTAAACAGTAGCTCAAAAGAGATACTTTAGAAGATGATTTAATTTCAAATTTTAAGTTTATGCATTTATTGAATAAATAAAGTTTAAACTAAGTTTCTGCATTTTGACAGATTTCTGTAGCAACACCATTTACTTGTTATCCTCTTCTGACATTACGGTTGACTATATTTTGACATTTATTAACATAAAGTTAGTTATTTTCTTTAAACAACAGGACTGTTACTGTATAAATGATGTTTTCATACTGTACAATTCTTATATACATGAATTGAATAAATGTCATAATTTCTGTTTTTTAGGGTACATGTATATGACAAAAAAACAGAAAGATGTGTTTCATCCAGTGTTCACAGGGGTTGAAGAGCTTTGCTAGCACTTACAGCTACAGCTAGTCCAACAGATTGTGCCGAATAAACATTGTGTACTAAGTACATGTATAAAAAAACCTTTAAATAGTACAGTTAACCCCAAGGCAGAAAACATAAAAGAAATCAGTATCAAAGTTCTGGGTCTGAAACTCTTGAATGGGAAGAAAATGTTATAACAAAGATTAAAATGTGATTTACTGCATTTAAAAAGATAGAAAAGGGATTTTGACCTTGTTTTTTTATTTTAAATGGAAATTATGGACATACTATACAGCAAAGATAAATAATATCAATCAGAGCAATACATTACAGTCTCACATGCAAAAAATGTTAAATAGGGTAGACTTCAATATTTGTACATATGGCTTCATCGTATAAGACAGAACCTGCTTTAAGTTTATGTTGTGTTGCCACTTGGAACACTTTCTCATGGAATGCTTTAATTACTTTATAGTATAATGTGTAATTTCAGGTCAAGGTTTTGCCCGGGTTTTGCCCGAAATGTTAAGTTTTGTGAAAGGCGACTGAGCCTTATGGTGACACATTCATGAAAACTACATAATTTTTATGTATTGGTGCTGCAAGTTGTGACCTTTATCAAAAAGATGTAATGATGGAAATTGTAGAAATTTGTTTTTACTGGTCATATGAAATACATGTGCATGTGCAATTTAAATTTTTAAACAGTTATATAATCAGAATCTTTATTTTCCTATCAACACTCACATCAAATGGCTGTACATAGGTTTAAAATTCTGGCATCATTTTCCATGAAATTTAGATCTTTTCTTTTACAATTTTGTAATTTTTGATGAATTTTAAAATTAGCTGTTTCTGAAACTTGAAAATTTACTGTGTGAGATATTGTGTAATGCATTAAGGATGTAACAAGTTGAATTTTGTTGACTTCATTTTCTGCCCACATCAGGCACCAGTATTTTGTGAATGATATCCCCTTTATAAATTTGAATATTTAGGGTATTTACAGTATCTATGTTATTACTGTTGCTTACCCTAAATGAGATAGCACCTTTAATTAATTAACAATGAGTTATGTTTAATTTTTTCACAGTCTTAAATAAATGTAGATCTGCAGGAAATGTTATAATTACATTGTAAATGATTGCATTTGAACTGGGGACATTTGTTTCACATTAGCATCATATCATATAGAACAAGCTGCATAAATTCTGCATGATTATTTTTGTTTAGGAATATGGTTCCTGATCCTAAGTTAGATTTTTTAATTCAACTTGTAATGTCTGAACTAACAGTTTTCAGGCCTTGACACTAACTTTTTTAGCAGGTGGTACGCCAGACCACTAGATTTGAAAGTTAGGTGGTCCTTCCAGAAGTCAGGTGGTCAGTTATCATTATTATATCATTTTACTGCAAATGTAGAAAGAAATGTTTATACTTTATGACAAAGATGTATTATTAACCTTTAAAGAAAACAGATATTTTTAGATATATATTTTTCATCTTATCAGAAAAGGAAGAGCAAGTCAGTAGGTATTCTATCGTAGAGTTATTTGTTTGTTTGTTTTCATCTCATTCAAAAATACACAACATAGCTCTTATTTATGTTAACTTTTATATTGAAGTGATTTCACCCTCAACTCTAGTTAGGGAATAGTGAAACCATTTGTGTCTGTTATTTTCTTACTGTTATTCAAATATTCATTGCTGATACGTGGTACGTCTTATAATCATGATAATAACATAGCATCTTTTATAGATTAACATTTTTAATGGAACTAATAAATTATCTTATTCTTGTCTTTGAAAACAAGGAAATATCTAAATTATTTAAATAATGACAACGTTATTATTTACTATAACTTATCTTACTTTTCTCACAGATTTTATAATACAGAATTTAACCTCCTTGTTGCTTGTTGGTGGATATTCATTTTTGACATTGGGTATTTTTAACCTATTAAAATAATTTTAACTCTAGAAGAAACAGAAACCGCCTCCGTGGTCGAGGGGTTAGAGTCGATGACTTCTAATCAAGTTACCTCTCTGGCGTGGGTTCGATCCCCGGGAGATGCTTTGGTAGTTTAGCGCGGAGGAAGGTAGTCTAGTACTGGTGTAACTCTCCAGGAACGATGGTTAGGAAACTACCCGCCTATATGACTGAAATACTGTTGAAAAAGGCGTAAAATGAAACAAACAAACAAACAGAAGAAACAGATCTCTTATCGTTAAACAGTTAAAATAAAGATAAATAGCATAGAATTACTAGATGTATTTTTTTCCAGTTCCTTTTGTTTGCTGCCGTTATTCAAGAATCTGAAATTTAAGTTTACCCAATATCATATAATTTCCATCATCGGATACTCACGGTTGATTAACATGTAACATAACATAAATGTTAATGGTTCCGCCGTGGTTATCAGCCGATGCATAATTACTAGCACCATTTGAATGAATTTTATAGCTAAATTAATATCACAAATTCTTAACTCTTTTAACTTGCATAAAGAAAATTTTAGCGACTTAAAATGAAAGTAATTGATGACTTAAGAACTTCTTTAACTAATCAGAGAATAATGAACCATATACATGTACATCAGACATAGATTTTAAACAAAATTATATAACATGTTTTTGACCAAATCGCCATTCTCCCAAATGAGCCTTGCATCAAACAGAAAATTCAAGTGGTCCGACGGACCAGTGGGTTTTAAAATTAGGTGGTCCTTGCCAAAATCAAGTGGTCTCGGACCAACGGACCACCGCTAATGTCGAGGCCTGCAGTTTTGCTTTAACATGAAATTATTTATGGGATATTTGTCATTCATGACAACATAATAAGACTTGCAGCCTTTCTTTAAATGCTTTTAGATGTTACCTATTTGTTTTTGAATTTTGCAAAATGAAAGCATTGATGCAAAATTATATCAACCCTTAGTCTGTAGAGTTTCTGAATGGACATGTCTGGCTTTTATATTTTAAAGTGTTTATTATCATTTTGGGTACATTATACATCAGGATGAAAAGTTAAAGTTAGTGAGACAACAGTGTGGAGCCTATTCAGTCTCAATAGCCTGGCTGTATACTGCTGACAAAGGCTAATCACTCGGTTTCAGCAGTGTAAGCGTTAAATGCTGGCCTGGTATCAAAGTTTTAGTAGGCATTATGTCGAAAAATGTCAATGGCTCTAACAATTTAAAGACATTCTTAAATTTTGGGTTCTAAGACTTAAGCAGCATGCCTCCAGGTTCATGCTAATTTCATTAAAATTTTCAAAATGTATTATGAACATTTTCTTTGATAAGCTGGTATAGCTTATTTACAATCAAGCATGAAAATAGCCAATTACACTGTCCTAAGGATAATGCTAAATTACAACCAAATAATATGACCTATTTTGAGTTTTAGCCTCATAAACCAGATACTGTTCCGGCCTTCTTTTGGCAATTGTCAAAATATTTATATATATATGATTGGCTCACCTGTCACAAAGTGACATGATGAGCTTTTTTGATCGCTTTACATCCGTCTGTCGTCAGTAAACTTTTACTTTAAACGACATCTTCTCATAACCGCTTAGCCAATTTCATCCAAACTTCACAGGAATGTTCCTTTGATAGTCAACTTCAAAAATTGTTCAAAAAATTTTAATTCCATGCAAAACTCTGGTTGCCATGGTAACCAAAAGAAAAAACTTAAAAAATCTTTTTAAATAAAAACGAAAGAGCTAGAGCTTAAATATTTGGCATGAAACATCGTCTAGTCAGTGTTTACAAAGTTTGTTCAAATAAATGCCCTGGTGTCAAAATTGGCCCCGTCGGGGGGGGGGGCATTGATTTTTCTTATTTGTATATGGTAAAAACTTAAAAAATCTTCTACTTAAAAACCCAAATAGCTAGAGCTTAGATATTGTTGTCTACAAAATTTGTTCAAATAAAAGCCCTTGGTTCAAATTTGGCCACGCCCCAGGGGGGGTCATTGTTTTTCTCTGTATGTATAATCTATAGTAAAAACTTAAAAAATATATTTTTTAAAAACTTTCAGAGTTAGAGCTAAGATATTTAGCATGAAACATCTTCTAATGGATGTCTAACATTTTTGTTCAAATAAGGGCCCTGGGGTTAAAAATTGGCCCCCCAGGGGGTCATTGATTTTCTTTATATGTGTATAGTAAAAACTTAAAAAATCTTCTTTTAAAGAACCCAACCAGCTAGAGTTTAGATACTAAGCATGAAATATCTTCTAGTGAGTGTCTACCAATTTTTTTCAAATAAAAGCCCTTGGGACAAAATTGGCCCGCCCTTATTTTGTCACCGCCCAGAAGGGGGTCATTGTTTTTTCCTTAATGTGTATAGTAAAAACTTTAAAAAAAATTAAGAGCTAGAGCTTAGATATTTATCTTGAAACATCTTCAAATGGGTGTCTACCAAGTTTGATCAAATAAAAGCCTCTGGGTTAAAATTGGCCCCACCCTTGGGGCCTATATACAAGTGAGTGTCTTCAGGGCCAGCATGGCCCTCTTGTTTTTTTTTCTTGTGAATGATTTTCTGTCATTATTTGAGAAATTATTAATTAGTTAGCTTGCATACTTGCTGATATAGTTTAAAAGAAAAGGAGGTTTTTGTTAACTTGCGTACAAGTAGATGAAAATTGATATACCTTTAGTGTCTAAGTTACTTCTGATTATATTTGAAGTAATGCTGGTCACATGACTATTGTGGTTTAAATAAAATCAAATTTGAAAGGAATTTGTTAAATTATTACCATTGATTTACCAAAAGTAAGATAATAATCTGTAGGCTCTTGCTTTGATTTAATGCATATTTAGTAAACATTGTACAATGTAACAATGTGAATTTCACTGAACATAGTAACAATATGACAGAGTATTTGACTCAGAAAGTTATGTATTAAACCAGTGCTGCAGACACAAATTGTACTTTAAAACCTGAAATTAAATTTATAAGCATTGCCTACTCAATAACTAGCTTAACCTATATATATATAATAATTATATATTTAGGGTTCGTCAAGTTTGATCTTGCTGTTATTCTATTGTTACTTAAATGACTTAGGATGTTAACTTCATAGGAAGAGAAATATTTGCAAATTTATCACTGTGATTGTGAGTGACCTTACAGCCAACTTATGTACTCTTTTTTTTTTTTGTTATGTTTATGTGATCAAACCTTGATACATTATATTTAGGACTGTGGTTATACATGTATGTTAAATCAATAAAATATTGCATTTGTAATTTCATGTTACACATTGTTTTGAAAAATCAAGACTTAGAGGTATGAAATAAATTCATTGATGATCTACAGTGCAGTTATTATTTTTAGCTTAACTATTTGAAGAAAAATGGGGCTATCCTTTACACCTGGATTTCTTCATCAGTGTAACATCTTAAAGTTTTTCGTGCAACTAATGGCTTGCACTTCACCTTGGTTTGAAATCCGCATTCTTTCATGTGTAAAAGACTTTGCACACTTTTTGGGATCATAAAAATGGTCACTTTCCAAGGCCAGTAACTCTAACATGGATTTTGACAGAAGTATGACCCTCTAAACTGATTTAATAAAGGTTAAAGTTTTGCCTGCAAAATTAATCTGTATGTTTGTTTTGGGTTTTACGTCGCATCGACACAGTACAGGTCATATCGCGACGTTCCAGATTTACTGGTGGAGGAAGACCTCAGGTGCCATTCCGTGCATTATTTCAGGCACGAATGGGCACCTGAGTAGAACTCACCGACGTTCAGTAAGCTAGCTGGATAGCTCCCTCACACGAAAGAATCCAAAGTTCCTGTCGGGATTTGAACCCACAGCGGTGAGGGGCAAGTGGGTTGAAGTCAACGGCCTTAACCACTCAGCCACGGACGCCCCGAAACTTAATGAGGTCACTGTCTAAGGCTCATAACTTGTGAATTTTAAATGAAATATGGCCTCATGGGAACAATAAAAAATGCAAGACTTGATCATATGTATATAAATGAATATTCCTTAGTTCATTCAAACATATTCCACCAAGTTCTGAGAAAAGTTAAAAAGAACAACTTCTATTGACGGCCCTTGTTGATATAAATGGACAAGCTTGTGGGTTGCTGTGCGTAGTCTCCTGATTGACTACAATATTATTAAGTAGAATAGCTGAATTACAAGATGAGTAACCAATGCAGTTTTACTATTGATGTTTAAAATAGTGTTGGTTGAGTTTGCACATAGTCTGTATGTAGTATGTACATGTATATCAATGACTGTACAAAACATGCCAATCCATGGAAAAACACAGGGTATGAAAGTACGTCAAATATGATATTGGATATTCTAAATGACCATCATTAAAGCTAGATGATACTGACTTTGTATGTACTGTTCTATATAAGATCAATCAAAGTAATATTTTATTACTTTTTGTGCATAGTGTACAACTGGTGTAATGTTGCAATAGCATGTGATAACTTCTTCCACTTTATCTGGAACATACGTCGATACGTTATAGTACATCCCAGACTTTATTCATGCATGTATTATCAATGTATATAAGAATGGCTCTGTTTTTCAACGGATGGGTTGAGTTATTGTCGAAATGCTACTGGTCATCTGAGAAAATATAAGAAAAATAATTTTAACGGCCTGACGTACGTGGATCGACTTTCTTGCAGCCAGAATATGCGGACCATTATTCGTATTGAGCTTCCGTTTACGTAGATTCCATTACAATTGACTATCCGTAAATAATATATCATCGCGAGTTTACCATTTTTGGTCATTTAATAGAAACGTTTAAAACAAACAATTTGAAGTAAAGTACAAATGAACACGCATTGTTTACATTACGGCAAGTCAAATTCAGGTACGTGACAATTCGGGGGATACTAATTGACGGTCTCCGGTCTTCGACGGTCCCCGGTCTCCAAAGACCGTCGAAGACCGTTAATTGTAGGAGACCGTCGATTAGTAGGTTGTAACACAAATCGACGGTCTCCAGATTATATACGTAATTAGACAGAATGACCAATAGGCAATAACACTTTTCAGTGATTTATATCAATAGTTTAGAGTGATTAACGGGTATTTTTGATTAAAAAACAAATAGAGTAATAAAAAAATGAAATTTTCAATGGTTATTAATATATTTATAGAATTTAGATGTTGTGTTTGTTCAGTTGTAATTCAACAATGATCAGTTAATTGTCTTAATGAAATAAATACATGTTTGACTTAATATATGTAAAAATATTCACAACAAAAGACCGTCGACGTTAGAACCGTCGATTAATAGGTTATTATACGAGATTTATTACATAATTGGAATTTCGAAATAGGTAAAATGTGGTCAATAAGCATTTTTTTTTCTAAAAATAAAATAATCGTTAACATAAACATGTTTTTGGTTTTCTCCGTGGAAAATTTAATATAATTTGTTGAGAGCGTTCAGTTATTACATTTCGCCAATGGGTAGATGTAAATAAAATAAATAACGGATTTGACTGTTTGCGAAATGTAATATCCACCCCACACCACGAGGAGGAACTCTCTCGTGGCCCAACCTAACTTTATTAAAATAAAAAATGTGAGATAATGTATTTCAAAAATAATTGCACATGAAAAGTTAGAAAAGTAACAAAAATATAATTAAAGAAATTTATTAGAATGGGAAAAAAATCGTCAACTTCTGTCTGGAAATAAAAATATAAAAACATAAAAAGCCTATTTTTTCCTTAATGCAAAGAAAAACGATGTTTAAAATAATCAAATCTGTTGAATTGACAAATGACCTGTTGAACTGACAAATGGAAAAGGCAAAATTAATGGTTTACGAAATATACAAAATGCAAATATAAACAAAAAAACACACAATTAAAGGCAATGTAAATAAAATTAAACCAGCTAATAAATTTCAAATTACGAAGTACATAAGTGAAAATAAAACATAATACACATTTATGCAATCAATTTATGGAATAATGTAAAAAAGTGAGAGAATAGTTTATAATAAATTTTGCAATTTTGCACAAGAAAAGTTAAACAAACTACAAAAAAAATATTTCAGAAATTTATTAGAATCGATTTCTTAATAGCACAATTTTGGTTTTAAAAATCTGTTAATACCAGCTAATGTGAAGAAAATAAACATTACGCCGCCTGTCAATCAAGCTGGCAGGGGTCACAGAGATAAGCTAATCAGCGATCGTTATCAGTTTCACGCTAAGATGCCTGCGAAATCCACCATTTTCCTTTCTAAGACAATGGTGCATTAATTGAAAGTATTTTAATTTTCTGTCAATTTAAAGCTACAAATCGGTATATTTATTCAGGTATCAAATGTAATGATAGATCGAGAAAGTTAGTTTATAAACAAAAGTCAATAATTATCTACAAATGGAAATAATATCTTCTGTTGCAGGTACGAAACATTTATCCTGGCTATAACACAATGCTTTTCGCACATAAAACCCGAAAAATGATTTAAGATTTCATTGTCACTAACATAATTTTCTGTTTTTGTTTCGCTACTCAATTTCAAAATCTAAGGATCCTAACATAATCATATATTTTTCTACATATAATCTCTATTTGAATTTTTAGATATGATGATATTTTGTCAGTTTAGGTATAGGTTAAAGTTTACAAGTACGTATTTACAAAATTGAATGTTCAGGAGCGGCACAGCCGCGCGACCAATTTAATTTTGTAAATACGTACTTATGAATTTTAACCGGCTGAGTGTTTAAAATAATTTTTATGAACAGTCGATTTACTAGACTGATTAACAGTTGGCCGATTTACCAAAGTAAATGTGTTATGATTCATTTGAAATTCTGCAATACTATCGGGCAAAAAATAATTTCAAACACTAAGATGTTCATTGAAGTCAACAAAATATAACACGATCTTTGCAAAATGCGTCATTAATACATGAATGCAGATATTTTTTACATTTTTAAAATACCATAATACACCTATACATTGAATAATACTATTCAGTAAATCCATTAAAAGCATCAAAATTTTATTTATACAAAAATATATAAGCAACATTAGTGGCATAACGTTACAGTTTTGCGAAAACATCGGTACCGTATTTTGTCTAATGTTCTAACTGACCAAGTCACGTAAATCAGTGGATCAAAGGATCGATCCTTTCTCTGGCAAAGTACATAAGTGAAAATACAACATGAACATTGTAGACATTTATGCAATCAATTATGGAATAATGTTAATAGCAAAGAATTATGTATACAGATCGAATATTGCATGGCAAAATATCAATACTATTTCCTGAAAGGTCTTATGTTTATTAGACAATTTGCACAAAAAAGTATTTTATAAATAACACATGATACATATACTGTCTCTCCGGATTAGTTAAATACTTCAAAAGATCAGTTATTTAAGAATTGTAATAAACATATACATAAATATCACATTATATTACATATAAAAATAATAAAGAAGAAGAAAAAGAACATTTTGACTAAAATTACATAGTTTCTCGTAATAAACATATACACAAATATACAGTACATATTCAATTTAATGTTTATTTGGTTTATTGATATTATTGTTGAATGTTATAAATGAAGATGAAAGTAATAATTCTTGTGACACATTTGATTCAAATGTAATTTGATTATCAATGCTGAAAATAAACATGCTTAAAAGCCCATTATGCACCAGAAATGTTTTCATTTATATATTTCAGAATCATGACATTTTCCCCACACTTTTATAGTTTCCAACATGTCACTCTTTCGCCAATTACCTGACCTGTCGTCTTCATCGGCTCCTTTTTTATAGTGTCTTAGTATTTCGTATTTTGTATGGAATTCAAAATATTACCTTTTTACATTTTGCTACTTTTATAACATTTTACATTTAGCGCTATTTTCTTCAGATGACAAACATTTTGCATGCTCTAAAACTATTATTTAAACGATAAACTAATGTTTGACCTTTCTAAAGAAGTATTTTTGTTTATTTCTGAAGTATATTGTGCAAAAGCTAACAAGGTTTTGTGCCATACCAGCGTGCCTGTCCATCGCCATGCATATGTTTGTGGGGCAGTTGGTAACATATGTTACCTCTGCTATTTCCTCAATCATATACATAGCACGAACATTTCAAACATTAGTCCTCAAAGTGGCAATCCGCTCTCAGACATTTGTATTATAAGCATTATTATTTAATATATTTGTTAAAAAGTGGTAAGTTTATATTTGTTATATTTATTACTACCACAACCTTCGGCTATTTCCGTATGTGTTTGATCGTGCGGAATTGTAATTACGTACGCGATGTTGTTTGTTTATGTGTACTTCCACTAATTTACTGTCGATGAAAAAAGTAAAGTGCATATTTTGAATTTCAGCTGTATTGTCAATATTTATATATTTTTTAAAGTAAACATTCAACGTTACTTATAAACTTAAGCCATAAATTAAACTCTGCCCTTTCTAAGCCAGTAAAAATTTATTAATGATCGTTTCATGTACATAAATTAATAACACGAGACCGTCGATTCGTATAGTAACCTACTAATCGACGGTCTCCTACAATCAACGGTCTTTGGAGACATAACCATACCACGAGACCGTCGATATTTATGAAACTACTAATCGACGGTCTCTCTCCATTGACGGTCTTCGAGAGTCTTTAGAATATATACAATTGTGCGTAAACTAACACATTTTTATAGATTTTTAAATTAAAAATATCGAGATTATACTACTTCTTATAATAATAATATAGAGGGAGTTCATGTAACATAAAATCTTAGACCTTAAACAAGAACAAAAAGAGGGGAGCGGTGGCCTAGTGGTTAAGGTGTCTGCCTCTCAACCCAGAGATCATGGGTTCGAGCCCTACTCGGGTCACGACCATGTTTCTCCATATGACACCAGTACTGGTTGGTTCCAGGAAGCGGACTCGAAAGTGATTAATATAAGTTGCAAGAACTTGTTTCGCAATCGAGCTTAAATAAATATGTTTAAACCAAAAAGAAAAAGGAAAAGAATAAAGAGAGAAAAAACATGGTTTTGCTTATTGACCGGCTAAATTAATTAATAACTATATAATATCCATTAAATTCATGTATAATCACGAGACCGTCGATTTGTGTAGTAACCTACTAATCGACGGTCTCCACGAGACCGTCGATATATCAAACCACTGTAGACTATAATCGACGGTCTCTCCCTGTTGACGGTCTTCGGCGGTCTTAGACAATTGTGTGCAAACTTACAAATTAACATTTTTTTCTGTTTAAATAATTCTGAGTATACTATTATTACTTATACAAGTGATAATATTATCGATGAAGTTGATATTTTAAAAAAATACAAATAAAAAACACTCATAAATACAAAAAGGGGAAATCTGGAAAAATAACAATGATCTATCAATTAATTGAGTCATCAAAATAAATCATATTAATTATATTATATCATTTTTTTAAGGAATATCTTATTTGCTTTTTTTACAAATCATCAAAAAAATTGACACAAATAAACTATCGTCTTAGAGAAAATGCTTATTGGCTGGCTACATAAATTAATAACACGAGACCGTCGATTCGTATAGTAACCTACTAATCGACGGTCTCCTACAACCAACGGTCTTTGGAGACATAACCATACCACGAGACCGTTTCCTGCAGGTAACATTTTTAATGATATATTTCATATAACTATTTTCAACATTGTTTGGGGGAAAATAAACATTTGTTGACAATAATAAGGTCTTTGGAGACTTGTGAACGTTGAAGACCAGAGACCGGAGAAAGTCGAAAATAAAACAATTATTTCTTTTTAAGAAAATGATTACATACCATTGTATGAATAATTCCATGTAAAAAAGGGAAAACACACACGTGTACGCAGAAAATATCACTTTTTATTATGGCAGCTGCCACTAAGAATGTTTTAATTTTGTAGATTTTCACTGTAAAATTTGAGATACACATGTAGATATTAAAGAAACATTGATAATTTTCAAATACATCATGCCAGTATTTTCACCTTAAATGGTAAAATAATTATAGTATATTAGAAATATCACGTAATAGTTTTATGTTCTTAATTAGGTGTAATTCGGACTAATTGACCCTAGAGGTAAATCCGTAACCTACCGGGCAAACGGTATTTAGCTAGGTTTTCGAAAAGGTCAATTAACCAATCATGTACGGTGTACAGATCACATGCTCCTCCATGTACCGAAAACAGGTCACGTGCTCCTCCATGCCTCAAAAATAAAACGCGTACCAATACCCTGCGGGCTTCGGTCCGCAGGGAATAATTGCATTGTGCGTAAACTAACACATTTTTATAGATTTTTACATTAAAAAAAAAATCGAGATTATACTACTACTTATAATAATAATATAGAGGGAGTTCATGTAACATAAAATCTTGGACCTAAACAAGAAAATAAAAAATAAAAAAAAATAAAAAGGAAAAGAAAAAAAGAGAGAGAAACACATGGACCTTAAACAAGAAAATAAAAAAATAACAAAAAAAAAAAAAAAAAAAAAAAAACAGAAAAAGGAAAAGATAAAAGAGAGAAAAAACATATACCATGAGACCGTCGATATCTATAAACTACAAATCGACGGCCTCTCCCCATTGACGGTCTTCGAATGTCTTTAGAATATATACAAATGTGCATAAACTCACAAATTTATGTATGTACATGTATTTTTTAAGCTAAAACATCGAAATTATACTACTGATACTAATTACTACTTTTACTAATGATATAAATAAAAATATTAGACATTAATATTTATTAATAAATTTAATAGCATTTTATATTCCAATATATTTCATTGTCTTAAAAAAAAAAATATTTTTTTTTTTTTAAAAATGGCATGTAAATTATTTATCTTATTCATTTTTAAATCGTATTTGCTATTTTACAAATTATAGAAAAAAAATACTGAAATCAATAAATTATCATCTTAGAGAATTTGCTTATTGACCGGCTAAATTAATTAATTACTATATAATATCCATTAAATTAATGTATAATCACGAGACCGTCGATTAGTATAGTAACCTGCTAATCAACCGTCTACTCCAATGACTACTACTACTGCTACTGCTACTGCTACTGCTACTGCTACTGCTACTGCTACTGCTACTGCTACTGCTACTACTACTACTACTACTACTACTAATAATAATAATAATAATAATAATATAGATCTAAATAAAAATATAAGACCTTGTTATTTCAATATATTTCATTGTTAATTTGTTTATCTAATTTGCTGCATATCAATATCCTTATTTCCCCATATTTTTTATATTTTTCCCTTTTTATCTAATCATTTCTTCCCCCACTAATATCCTTAAATATTGACATAAATAAAGTATCGTCGTAAAAAATTGACCTATTATTAATTATTTCTAAATTATTCTTATCAATTCATCGCGAGACCGTCGATTTGTGTTATAACCTACTAATCAATCGACGGTCTTCGACGGTCTTTGGAGACCGTCAAAGACCGTCGATTTTGTGGAGACCGTCGATTAGTATGCCCCTTGGACACCACACCATAAAAGTAAGCTACACGGATTTTCCTGTCTAAAAATAAAAATATCGGTCTGAACCTACAATTTTAGCAGAGGTAAGAAGTGAGCGATAGTGGAACATTCGACCGATGCGCAGGAGAGTAGGCAATCACTTAACCGTCTGTGCTATTGCTATTAATTCTCGTAAAATCAAAAGGGGAGTGAATATTTAAATGAGTGCTATAATGTATTCATAAATGACAGGTCAATCAATGCGGGTCAACGAATGAAAATAAAACTGACATAGATCGCGCATAATCATTTAGTTGCAAAAGTTTTGATTGAGATAAGTAACAGAATATATATTTTAATGATTTCTTGAAGAACTGAAAGATGTTTACTGACTATTAAATCTAACAACAGTGTTGCCGATAAAGTTTCCGTACGTTAAAATGATCGACAGTTAAATGGTCAAACGGTCGCTAATTAAGTCTCAAGCAAAGGAATAGCCTATGCAAATATAAAAATGATAAATTCAAGTAGTTTTCAGAAAGTTTTAAGATAATTGAAGTGCAGGTGTAAAAATAAAAGAAAAAATCCCACCTGATTGAAATCCATAATCAAAGCTGTTTGACCAGTTCCGGTGCAATTCCTGCATACAAATTAACAAATTGTCGATATAAACAAATGTCCCTGATTTTTAACTCCAAACCAAACAATTATTGTAAAAAATCGTCTTTTTGCTCGAGTAAGAAAAATTCTTTATTTATAAGGATTCATGATCAGTACTACGGAGTGCTTACCGGAGTGTGGCCACAAATTCCAAAAGGCCCTGCATGAGATATAATATATATATGTGGCCACTTTTTTCAGACAGAATGAAAAAAACACAGTTACTGATGTATCTCGAGGAATAAAGCTTAATGACATAGCATGGCTACTTGCAGGTCACGTTTCAAGATCTATGGCTAAAACATGTCAGAAAATTATTTGAATCAGGTGGATTTATTCAATACAGTTACAGATTCTCGACATATTCAAGATATACTTAAGTGTTTCATTTTACTTTGAACAGTTACTTACGTGAGGCAATGAACAATAGCATATTTTCATAGATAGATTGTATACATTGTATATTTAGATGATATTAAATATTTATAAACCTCGTAAATACTGGACTTGGTCAATTTCTACTGTCCAACTTCACCCGTCCACAGACTTCTTAGATATGACCTACTCATTTCAAAATTCTTAGCCGATTTTTAGCTGACGTTCCTCCCGAAACTTGTATAAGGGCTACTTTTACCCGTGCCGGTTTGGTATAGGGCCGAGTTGGTTTTTTACCTGATAATTCCTCCAGGACCATACAGAATATGGTCTTTGGAACTGGTCAAATTAAGCTGTTTACGGCGTATATGAGCTAACGTGTATGGTGTCGGGGTGGGAGTGGGTGTAGGGGACAGAGAGCCTTAAATCAAAGCCGTTAAATATGCAACTTATCGTTCTGATTGATTTATTGCCCTTTGTATATGTCTTATAAGAATACCTCCATATTTTTACATTTACATGTATTTTGATGTGGTATACTTGAAATCTTATTGTGAATAAGTATGACCATACTTCATAAATTAATATTATCTTTTTGTACCATAAAATTGTACAATAAATTATCATACATGTATAGCAAAAATCTTTGCAAGAAATTCACGTTTGTGCAACGTTACACAAATGTTTGTCGATAAAATGTATCAAAAGTAAATCGAATCTTGATGAATTGCCGCAGATGCAAGCGCTCTTTACCTTATATAGTAGCAGTCTTAGAGATACAAAGTCGGAAAAACACACATCAAACTGTCCAAAATAAGGAAGATGTGAGTGGAAACTATTCAAAATAGTCATAAGGTACAATATTTGAATAAGCTTAAAAACAAAAAAACAACAACAAAATCTTTAAATCTGAAATTTTCGCAATAAAATTAAAATCCTGCTTCTCAAATAGGTTTACCCTTTTACTTTAAATTAGAAAGTGTTTGCTGTCTTGTTACAAATCAACATGTGAATTAAACGTCTTTAAATATCATTCCTTTCAGTTCCGGCAATCTGGAAGAGAAGTGGCAATGCAGATAGATGCTATGGAGTGCCGTCTTCCGAATGCCGGGCATGCCAGGAGAGAACACGAGACCAGTCACCCACATCAGGATAATATGCATGTACCAGGATCTCGACAGCATTGCTAATGTGCTTTCATCGTCACCGGAAGAAAACTTTGTTTCTAGTTATTTATTTTTGCTTATTTGTAATGAGTTTATGTATTAATCGGCCATTTTGGACATCGGGAAGAAAGAAAAACGGTGTTAAGTATGCCAAATATCATGTTAATAGCGTACGCATGTGATCGTATTCTATTTAAGTCAACGTGCAGAAAATCAAATAATTTTATTACAGATAGTGGGAAGTATGAACCATTTGAAGAAGACTTATAAAGGATAATATGATAAAGCTGTGAGAAGGAGCGAATTGATGCAAATTATGAAACACCAATCCTGGTGTAACTGAAGAACAAAAGGAGCATAAATGCACTGTACAGCGAAGGGTACCACATGAATAAGTCGATTTATGGGATTTTCTTCTTTTTTTAACTAAGATCATGGACGGAATAGGATGTTCGCCCGGACAGACGGACGGACGAACGGTTCAATTACACAAATTAAAACCGTTCGGATTCTGTATTCATGTGTGAATTAACCTCTCATGTGGCTTAAAGCATCTCGTAATAATTATCCCGCTGCTGTCGTGAAACACTATGTCACAGGTCATTTTTTCTTTTTTAGAATATTTCATAACCATACTCTACTTATCACTCTCGTCATTTATTCATCTCGTACAAATCACTTCATTGTAACACGTTGACGGGCCTCAGTTACTATTAATATCCATAAGTTGCTGGACCACATTGGCTATATCTTAACACTTCAGGAACAAAATATCCCAACACTTGAGTGTATACAATGGCACAGTCTAAACGCTCACAATAATTATAGAGAAAGAGCGAAACACGGACGATATAAATAGCAGATGGTTAATTTGGATAATAATCAAATTGGATATAATGGCACGTGTTTTAATGTACAATAAGATTCCGTGATAATGGAAATCTGATAAATTAAGTTAATAGTGCTTTGAAAGAATTAAAAAAAAAGATTGAATTTTATGTCACTTTTATTACGTTTTATTATAGATATATTTATATTTTATATGATAATTCATGTTTGTTACTCCATTATCCTTCAAAAATAACTTTCTTTGTATAAATATTGCAATAAATGGTAAGGGTAGTTAGACTTCTTACGTCTTCATCTAAAACTATTCTTACGTGCATATATAGGACACCCGCGGACGATAAAGAAAGTAAACAGACAAAAAAAACATAAAGTAAAATAACAATGGCGATACAGTTGTAAATGATATATTACAAACGAAATATAATTAAATACTTACATATGTTTACATTTTATTTTGCTGAACAAGCATATATGTCTTGTCAAGACGTGTATAATGACTCATTTAGTGTTCTCTTGAAAGTGGATTTCAACATATAGGCCAGATATATGTATTATGACTCTCAAATGTTGAGATTTCAACACAGACACAAGATATATGTAATATGTCTCTCAAGTGTTGGGATTTTAACATCTAGACATGATATTTCTATAATGACCCTCAAATGTTGGGATTTCAACATGTAGACCAGATATATGTATTATGTCTCTCAAGTGTTAAGATTTAAACATATTGACACGATGTATGTATGAGGTCTCTGAAGTGTTGGGATTTCAACATGCAGACAAGATATATGTATTATATCTCTCAAGTGTTGGGATTTCAACACATACACATGATATATGTATTACGTCTATCAAGTCTTGGGATTTTAACGTCTAGACAAGATATTTCTATAATGTCCCTCAAGTGTTGGAATTTCAACATATACAGTAGACATGATATATGTATTATGTCTCTCAAGTGTTGGGATTTTAATGTGTAGACAAGATATTTCTATAATGACCCTCAAGTGTTGGGATTTCAACATGAAGACAAGATATAATTATAATTAGTCTCAAATGTTGGGATTTTAACATCTAGACATGACATTTCTATAATGTCCCACAAGTGTTGGGATTTCAACATGTAAACAAGATATATGTATTATGTCTCTCAAGTCTTGGGATTTTAACGTCCAGACAAGATATTTCTATAATGTCCCTCAAGTGTTGGGATTTCAACATATAAACAAGATATATGTATTATGTCTCTCAACTGTTGGGATTTTAACGTCTAAACATGATATTTCTATAATGACCCTCAAGTGTTGGGATTTCAACATATAAACAAGATATATGTATTATGTCACTCAAGTGTTGGGATTTCAACACATACACATGATATATGTATTATGTCTATCAAGTCCTGGGATTTTAACGTCTAGACAAGATATTTTTATAATGTCCCTCAAGTGTTGGGATATGAACATTTAAACATGATATATGTATTTTGTCTCTTAAGTATTGGGATTTTAATGTGTAGACAAGATATTTCTATAATGTTTCCCAATTGTTGGGATTTCAACAAATAGACAAGATATATGTATTATGTCTCTAAAGTGTTGGGATTTTAATGTGTAGACAAAATATTTCTATAATGACCCTCAAGTGTTGGGATTTCAACATATAGACATGATATATGTATTATCTCTCTCAAGTGTTGGGATTTCAACATATAAAAAAGATATATGTATTATATCTCTCAAGTGTTGAGATTTAAACATATAGACATGATATTTCTATAAAGACCCTCAAGTGTTGGGATTTCAACATATAAACAAGATATATGTATTATGTCTCTCAAGTGTTGGGATTTTAACGCCTAAACAAGATATTTCTATAATGACCCTCAAGTGTTGGGATTTCAACATATAGACAAGATATATGTATTATGTCTCTCAAGTGTCGGGATTTTAACGTCTAGACAAGATATTTCTATAATGTCCCTCAAGTGTTGGGATTTCAACAAATAGACAAGATATATTATATATTAATATTATATAATTAACTATTATGTCTCTCAAATGTTGGATTTCAACATACCGGTATAGACATGATATATGTATTATGTCTCTCAAGTGTTGGGATTTTAACGTCTAGGCAAGATATTTCTTTAATGACCCTCAAGGATTGGGATGTCCAACACTTGAGGGTCATTAAACATATATGTTTAGACATTAAAATCCCAACACTTCAAAGACATAATACATACATACATATATGTATTTTATAGATAGATAAAATATTTTATGTCATTGTTGAACAATCAGTAAATCAAACCGACTCTTAATGTAGGTTAAACTAGTAAATCAAACTGACTCTCAATGTATATTTGGCATTGGCCAATCTGAGAGCACCCTTAACGTCACGTGCTCTCTAACAACCAATCAATCAACGGCATCGGCCTTTCTGGAAAAAATTTTAGAAGGGAAAAGCACGCTACATCTGCTCTGCTATAATTTTAAATTTACAAGTTTTCACACATTGTTACGTCTGGAAGTTAACGGTAAAACGTTACATTCATCCTTCTTTAACTTTTGCATATAAAATCGCTGCAACACGGATGTTCTTAATTTAGGAAATTGGATGAGTTTGTATTTTCATTGTGCACAACGAGTGACGTCATCCTTTGAGGCTTTGTGTGATAACAGTGCCTTTGTGATATAACAGTGCCTGATTCAATATGGCGGCATCGATCCAGATATTTGGTCATTCCTTTGTTTCCCGTCTGAAATCTTTTCTACGGAATGAACCACATCTTCATTTTAACTTAAACTTAACTTCGCTCCCGTTGGTACAATATTCGGGTTATTCAGGAGCTAAGGTGGAAACACTCCGGAGGAATTTTACGGACATTACGGATTTCGCTCCAGATATTGTTGTACTTTTGATTGGGACAAATGATTTATGTCAACCGGATGTTGACCATGTCAGTGTTTCCGCAGCAATATTAGACTTAATTGATAGTTTACTTTTCTTGGGAAACGTAAAAAGGGTGATCTGCTGCCAAATATTACACAGACGGCCTTCACAGTCAACACATCATCACGTTGATACAACATGGTTTAATAATCGTGTAGATGAGACAAATTACATCTTGTCAACGAACATTCAAGCATTGCCCCATGGCCGTGCCACTTTCTGGCGTTTAAAGGGATTTTGGTCTCCAGAAGCGCAGTCTCAGGTCTTTGCATTAGATGGGGTACATTTGTCCGTCATGGGTCAAAAGAAGCTGTACTCTAACATCCGTGCTGCAGTGGTTGCCACTTTAAATAATGGTCTAGAGATATGAAAGATATGTATTCCATTTCATTTTTCTGTTCTAGAAGTTTATGCTTGTAGGGGTCGTCCAAGTCACTTGGATGAACTCATTTTTCCATCTATTTTCACAAGCTGAATGACAAGTTTAAAGTTTACAAGATTTTACAAATTTGTTTATATGCATACAGTCACCTTTAATAAGGCGATACCTGTGTGATCTATGCTTTTATAACTAATTAATAGATATACAGATTGGTATATAACTGTTTGATATAATTCATATTGTTACAGAACAAGCGGTATACAGCTTTTTGGGTAGTCATTTTCCATTTACATACAGTATTATTGTATAAACTTGTGTATATCTGGATATGTTCATATCCGGGAAAAATGTTCTAATATGTACAAGTTTTGAACACTTAACAAATTTAACCGCATCAATATTTAGTACTCAATTCAAGGTCAAGCTTGTTAACATATTAGATATATATTATAATGTGTATAATACAAAAATAGGCCTTTTACCTAAAGGTCAGTTTTGGGTTGGTGTTTCAACATTTGCTTTTCAAGCTCAATTTAATTTTTTTTTGGCTTTTAGCCAAATATACTTTTAGCCATTATATTATATTTACTCACGGCCTTTTAAATTAGAGTACAACTTTCTGAAGGTTTTCATCTGAAGCACTTCTTAATCAGTCTGTAAGGTCTCAATTAGTAAATTATTAAACAAATACCACGTCTCGACAAGGAAGGGCAGTCAATTAATTTCCGGAAATAACATGCTCGATTTTCCAGTCTAGACTGTGAAGTTCCAGACTATGTTCTGATGTTACCATGCTTATATATCAATTGCCAGACTATGTTCTGATGTTCCAGACTATGTTCTGATGTTCCAGACTATGTTCTGATGTTCCAGACTATTTTCTGATGTTCCAGACTACGTTCTGATGTTCCAGACTACGTTCTGATGTTCCAGACTATGTTTTTATGTTCCAGATTTTATTCTGGGGCTACAACATTTAGTAATGATTCTCCAGACTATGTTCTGATGTTCCAGACTATGTTCTGATGTATTTATATTTATCTATTGTTTCCAGAATTTTTTCTGATGACGCAGTATTTTACTGTTTCCAGACTATGTCTGATGTTCCAGATTATTTGAATTTATTTATTATTTTGTTTGTCTGATGAAAAATAATATTTTCTACAGGATATAACCAGAAAAAATAGTGTTGGTTTACTCTGGCTTTTTTCTTTCAGATGAAACGCAATAAACGTTCGGCCACAGTGAGCCATTGTAATATGCCATGCTGTTCTAATAGTAATAAAGATGATGTACAGAGTCCGACGACGGCTCATTTGGAAAACAATGGGCAAACTCGCAGGAAAAAGACCAAAAATGATCAAAAGTCACTCAGGGGTAAAAAAATCCAGTCAAAGCTCAACACAGCAAGCTGCCCAACTAGCAGGGGGAGGTGATATAACTCATAAAAACAAACAGGCTGTAAGCAGATCACACCAGAAGAGGAAAAGGGGTACAGTCCCTCATCAGTCGCCATCTTCTAATTTCAATCAGGAGGAAAATGACATTCAAGTCCTGCAGGTATCGGAGGATGAAGAAACCTCAACCTCAGAAAAGTCAACATCCTCAGACGAGGAAGAGAGTGATAATGACGAAGGCTTTATAAATTTCAGGGACATAATATCGTCCCATTCAAATTACATTACAGGTAATGCTCTAGAAATGACACAATTTGTCGAACCAGTCTCCACCCCCATTTCGCATTCCATACCAAAGTCGGTCATTAAAAAAATCCAAACTAACAAGTTTGTGGACTTCTCTCGCCTTTTGCCAAACATGGCCTTGCCCCAAGCTGAAAATTATTCTTTAACATTAAATGCTAATAACCATTTAAGTTTGGTACCTAATTCATCTTCCAGAAAAATCCAGTCCATTGAAACATGGACAACAGCCTTTTTAAGGTTTTCAGCCATTTATGCTGCAACTTTTCCCCATGAAATGCCTCAATTAATGAAATATGGGGAAATAGTGAGAGATTTGGCCCGTCGGCGTCAAGGTTTGGGATGGTCATTCTATGACAACCAATTTCGCATGTTTCGCGAAAGGGAGCTAATGCCATGGGACAGGATTCACACAGAATTCTGGGTCATGGCAACCTCTCAACTGGCACCCCATCATAATGGGTCATTTCAGAGTAATCGGCCCTTTCGTACAGGGTCCAGTAGGCAATTCAAATCCGGTTATAGTTACAGGAAACCCTCTAAATTCCTTGAAAATACCTGCTGGACCTTCAACAGACGAGGTTTATGTCGGGAACCCCGATGCTCCAGGCCTCATGTCTGTGGATTCTGTAGGGGGGCCCACTACGCCGGCCAATGCTCATTTACTAATAAAGACCAGGCCATTACCTCCAGTCCCTCCTTTAGTCAGGCCACAAAATCTCAAAACACTCCCACAGTCAACCGTATTCCCAAAAAATAAGGTTGGCCAGGTTACTACACCAGTTAAGGTTTCTGTTTTGTCTACATACTTGCAAGGTTACCCAAACCGGAAATACTTAATTAATGGTTTCACAATAGGTTTTAAGCTAGGTTACATTGGTCCTCGTCAATCTACATCATGCTCCAATCTAAAGTCCTGTTCAGAACTTCCCGATGTGGTTTTACAAAAGCTTCAAGCAGAAATCTACGCAAAACGCATTAAAGGTCCTTTTCATGAAAGGCCTTTTCCTAATTTCCATATCAGCCCAATTGGCTTAGTTCCAAAGAAAACTGTCGGCGACTTTCGTCTTATTCACCATTTAAGCCATCCAAAAGGTTCATCAATAAACGACCACATAGACCCAAACCTAGCTACGGTTAAATATGCCTCTTTTGATGATGCGGTAGCAACTCTGTTAAAATATGGCCCTGGTTGTTTCTTTGCAAAGACTGATATTCACAATGCTTTCAGGTTAATACCTCGGATCATGAGCTTTTAGGGTTTAGCTTTCAAGGTAAATATTACTATGATACATGCCTCCCGATGGGGTCATCTAGTTCATGTTCCATTTTCGAAGCTTTTAGCACTTCTCTTCAATGGATTGCTACCAACAAGTTAAAAATTCCTCACATTGTCCACATATTGGACGATTTTTCTTTCTTTGGTCATGATTTTAAGGCTTGTCAAGGTCATCTAGATCAATTTCTTAACCTCTGTAAAGTCATGGGTGTCCCAATAAAACAAGAGAAAACCGAGTCAGCCCGTCGAGTCATCGTATTCATGGGCTTAGAACTTGACTCCATAACTATGGAGGCTCGTCTTCCCCAAGATAAGCTATCTAAGTTAAGGTCTCTATTATTATATCATACAGGTCGTAAAAAAAATAACACTTAAGGATTTACAATCTTTAATTGGTCTTCTGAAATTTTTGCTGTTCAGTAGTCATACCAGGCCGTTGTTTCTTACGGCGTTTAATCAATTTAACAGTAAAAGTTTCAAAACCTACACATAGGATAACTTTGTCAGCCGATAGTCGGCGGGATCTCAAAGCTTGGTTTTTGTTTACCCAACATTTTAATGGCAAAAATGTCCTTCTTAAACAACGGTGGTTATCAAGTCCCTCATTACATTTACACACTGATGCTGCTGGGTCACTTGGATATGGAGCTATTTTTAACAATAGTTGGTTTTATGGGGAATGGCCAAACCATATGACATCATTCCACATCACATTTAAAGAACTTTTTCCTATAGTTTTAGCATTGGAAATCTGGGGTACAATTTTAAAAAACAAATGTATTATCTTACACTCAGATAATTATGCTGTAGTTCATATTATCAACAAAACAATCTTGCAAAGATTCTGTTGTTATGAAGTTAGTTCGGCGCTTAGTTTTAACATGCATGCAACATAATATTTTGATACAGGCTAAACATATACCAGGAAAGGATAATGTTTTACCAGATCTCCTTTCACGTTTACAGGTCAAACAGTTCCGCCTTTTGGCACCACAAATGGACGACCAACCTACCAAAATACCAGAACAGTTGCTGCTTCTTCACTGAACTCTTCGGTCTTACACATACTATTAAAATCCCTGGCACCGTCCACAAGAAACAGTTACCGAAATGCTTTCAAACAGTATAGCCGTTTTCATAATACTTACTACACTAAGTTCAAAGGCTCCCTTCTTCCTATTCCAACTTATAAAATGGCACAGTTCATTGCAGTATGCCACTGATAGGCCCGGCCTTTAAACCGGCCGACTATATCAACTTGGATATCAGCTTTGTCCTATACTTCATCGTCTTCACAGGTTAAGAAATCCTTCTAAGGCATTTTCATTATTAAGAAACTGTTATACAGTATTAGGAAAAACTAAGGGTCTCGGACAAACGTCACGGTTTCACTATTCCTTTGCTTAGGTCATTAATCCAATCTTTGAGCAAAATTACTGCAAATCCATTTACCAAGCTCCTACTGAAAACGATTGTACCTGGTGGCTTTCTATGCCTTGCTTCGTCTTGGAGAAATTTCAGTCACCAAAACGGGAAAAGGCCAATATTGTTAAACTTGAAATGTTCATTTTTCAATATGATAAGTCTCGGCTCAATAGTGCCTCCATCCATCTCACTCATTTTAAGCATTCAAAAGGCCAGACAGCCAAAAATTTGTGCTGAGTAGGTCAAAACACAGACAACTTTGTCCTGTACGCACATTAGCTTAATTATGTCAGTCAGATCTCCTCGTGTAATGGCCCGTTATTCCGCTTTAGTACGTGGTCACCCGGTACAGCATCTTTCTTTAGGCGTATGCTAAAACGCTGTCTAGTAGAAAGCGACTAGATCCTACCAAATATACATCTCACCTCTTTTCGAATCGGAGGGCAACCTTAGCACATGACCTGAATTTCTCTAATACACAAATCCAACAGTTAGGCCGTTGGTCTTCACAAGCATATACCAAAATATCTGCGGCCCAGCCTTTCTAAGGGACCAATCAAATAAGGTCCTTTGTAACAAATTCAAGGATTTCACTTTGGGTACAGACAAGTTCAATACTAATTGTCAAATTAAAAGTATGGCTAGGGCCTATGCATAGTCCACTCTATCCTTATTGTACACTTGATAATATTGTTGACTGTCTGAGGCAGCAAAGTTTATTGTACAATATACATTTTAGATTGTTATTGTAGTACAACCGGGTTTTACGCGGTGATATTTTCATACTCAATGACGGTATAGGCATCTACATACTACATAAGTGTTACAATTTCATGTGTCATTACTAGAGCATTATATATATTTATACATCTTACTATACATAATTTTATTAAGGAGTGGAGCTCCATGTATGATCTTTATGATAAGCTGCAATTCCCTCAACTGTCTGAGGCAGTGAAGACTTGGAGCACATGCTTTGAATAAAATTGTCGCATGATTATATTTAATTATTAAGGCAAAATAGATATCTAAAACTTCTCTCGTATAGATTAAGGAATGTCACTTTACGACTTATTTTAACTACGGACTACAGAGGCAGCGAGCCCTAAATTGTCACGTCTTTAATTTTTCTTATTGCCGATATAAAGCTAGTTTCACTCGAACTGTCTGAGGCAGCGAGCAAACGGTTCAGTTTCAGTAATTTATGGATTAATTGCCTTATTTTAACTTAGACGTCTTGAAACAGCGAGCTATTTGTCACATATTTAAATTTTATTGATGTTACATTATTACAAAATTGGTCTCATGTTTGGTTGTATTTTATTTTGCCTGATTTTCACTCGATGTCTTTGAGGCAGTGAGCTATTTGTCACATTGTTGTTCATTATATAATACTTACTTCCACTCGACTGTCTGAGGCAGCGAGCAAATTGTCTCAGGTTTTGTAATTTTATTATGTTCATGATATAGTGCCTTATTTCACTCGACTGTCTGAGGCAGTGAGCTATTTGTCACATGTTTGAAATTTGCATTATGTACATCTTTTGATACTTATTTTTACTTGACTGTCCGAGGCAGCGAACAAAATGTCTCATATTTGGTAATTTGATTATGTTCATGATATAGTGCCTTATTTCACTCGACTGTCTGAGGCAGCGAGCTATTTGTCACATGTTTGAAATTTTATTATGTTCATATTATGATACTTATTTTCACTCAACTGTCTGAGGCAGTGAGCAAATTGTCTTCTGTTTGGTAATTTTAGTATGTTCTTGATATAGTACCTTATTTCACTCGACTGTCTGAGGCAGTGAGCCATTTGTCACATTTTGAAATTTTATTATGTTCATATAAACTTAATTTCACTGACTTCGAGAGCGAGCTAGTGTTTTTCTTGAATTTTTAAAATGTCATTGCCTTTTCTCCAGTTTTATCCTTTTCTTTAAACTTGCTCGGGTTTGGGGCAGCGAAGAGTATTCCTGTTAGAATTTTTATTTTTTTCAAATTTCATACCCCCGGGGTTTTAAAAAGGTTTTCGATATTTAAATTTTTTTCAAAGTCAATTTTTATATGCACTCTTATTTTTAAGGGATGGGGACTTATAAAAAATTTTTATCTTTTTCCCCGTTATCGGGGGCACCAGTCCAACAGTTTCCGGGCTTTATTGGGGGTATTTGTTCACCCGATTTTTGAAAAATTTATATGTAGTAATTTTGTTTTTTTGGCAAAATAAATTGCCCGTTTCAAATCAATCATGATTTTTTTTAAATTTCCCCATACACGTCCAATCGGCTTCCCATAAAAAAGAGCCATAAATTTTTTTAGATAGATAAAAATTTTTTGTATGTTTAACAATCAGAAAACAAAAGCTCTTTAATGTAGGGTTAAACTATAAATCAAAATACTCCAATGTATATTTTCAGCCAAACTGAGGACCCTTAACCACGTGCCTCAAAAACCAAACAATCAACGGGATCGGCCCTTTTTGGAAAAATTTTTGAAGGGGAAAAACACGCACATTTTTGCTCTGCTTTAATTTTTCCCCCACCTCCCGTTTTCCTCCTCCGCTATGTTTTTCTCAAGGGTTACCAATAGTCAATATTAATTTTGAAACGATGTTTTGTATTAATTTTAAAATAATTTTTGACAGTTATGCTGTTCCTTTATTAACTAGAGTCTTAAAATAATTTTTGACAGATTACTGTTCCTTCATTAACTTAGATAAGTATGTTATTGTTGTTGTTGTTTATGTATATTATTGTTAGGCGGTATTTGTTCACCCAGATATGGGAAAATTATTTTATATGTATGTAATTATGTTGTTTTCGGCAAAATAAATTTGCCCGTTTTGGCGGTATTTGTTCACCCAGATATGGGAAAATTATTTTATATGTATGTAATTATGTTGTTTTCGGCAAAATAAATTTGCCCGTTTTCAATCAATCATGATTTTGCTTATGAATTTCCCCATACACAGTCCACAGGGTCAGTGCTTCTCTATAAACAGATGCACATAAATATATATATATATATATAAAACAAAAAACACAGTCCATGAGTTAACTTATTTAATTATTTGCCAACCGGTTTCTCTTATGATCATCAGGGCAAATATGACGTCGTCGCATAGTAACGACGTTTTAGTGTACACATGTGTACGCATAATCTAAAAATAGTAACGTCATAATATAGTATTAAGTTTTGGATTAGAAACATCAATAAAATAGCGTTCTTTACATAACCTAGCTGAAACGTTTTTACTGTGAAATTTATAAAATGGGAAAATACAAAATTTCGGGTCTTTTTTAGAGCATTTATCTAAATGTTCACTTAAAGGTAATTGTCTTGTTGATGGGTCTCTTATCTGCTGAGCATGAACAGTTTTTCTGTTTCTGAGTTTGTCGCCTGTTTGGCCTATGTAAAATTCTTTGCAGCCGTTGCAAACTAAAACATATAAAACATTTTCAACAGTACAGTCCATATTTTCTTTTGTATGAAATATTTTATCCTGAAGTTTTAAAGAATATCCTTCTATTAAATAATCACAGAGGCCACACCTCTGTTCGTTGCATTTTTTAACACAGGGTATTATATTGTTGTCTTTAAATTCTGAACTTATTAAAATGCTTTTTAAATTTGGTAATTGTCTTTTGCATTTTATTATGTTGGTGTTGCTTATTATCTTTTTCATTTTTTCATCATGTGTCAGAATTTCCATGTTTGTTTTAATTATGCCAAACAATTCTCTGATTTTCGGGTTACATGTTGAAATATATGGAAGAATTTTGTTTTTTGATTGCTCTTTAACTTGAAGTAAGGTGGTTCGAGGAATCTCCAAAGCTTTTTTAATACCAGTTTTTATAAGTTGAATTGGAAATTTTCTTTTAATTAAAGTGATGGCGAGTTCCTTAAGTCTAATCTTTAGTATTTCCTTATCCGATACAATCGAGCATATTCTCCTTGCTAGCGAAAACGGGATATTTGTTTTAATGTGTTTTGGATGACACGATTTAAAATTTAGATATTGTTTAGAATCGGTACTTTTAAAATATACATCAGTGACTATATATGTTCGTTTCTTAATAACCATTACATCTAAAAACGGACGTCTGTCTGTACTTTGTTGTTTCTTAAATTGTATATCTTTATGAAGTGAATTAAGTATTTTTTCAAAATATAATAAATCCGTTAGAGATCTTTGCCAAAATATAAAACAATCATCCAAAAATCTTGTCCAGTTACATTGAATATAATTAGCAAAATCTTCACCTTTCTGTTTGATAATTTCTGAATACAATTTTTCTTCTAAATAACCTAGTACAAGTGTTGCATATGTTGGAGCAACCTTTGTCCCCATGGCTGTACCTTTTACCTGTTTATAACAAAACCAAGTACATTTTACGGACTTCCTAAAATTCATAAAAGTAAGATTATTCCAGAAATATGCAAATCAAAATCCTCTGAATATATTGAAATACTTAATCCGGAAGACTTAACATTTAGACCTATAGTTGCTGGTCCTCAATGTGAAACTAGCCATTTAAGTTCTTTTCTTGAAAATTTATTAAAACCTATTGTGGGAAAAGTGAAAAGTTACTTGAGAGATGATATTGATTTTCTGAATATCATACCAGAGAAAGTTGAAGAAAGTACAACTTTAGTTTCATTTGACATAGTTAGTTTGTACACAAATATACCCCATAAACTAGGTTTAGAAGCCATTTCATTTTGGTTAAATAAGTACCCAGAATTAATTACATCTCGTTTTGATAAGAGCTTTATATTAAATGGCCTTGAAATAATTTTACAAAATAATATTTTTTCATTTAATAATCAATATTATAAACAGGTAAAAGGTACAGCCATGGGGGCAAAGGTTGACACTGACAAATGGATTATGTGTACTTTATGTCCAAATAAATGGCATTTTTCATGTACAGGTGAACCGACGAAGTTGAGTTAGTGATAAAAAACAACTTTGTTTGCCAGTTTTGTGTCCAGTTTGATAATTGATGGTCAATGATTGTGCGTATATGTATGTACTTAATACGCAATATATATACTTCAAATCATTTCAAAAGCAATGAACAGGTAACGTTCTTATCAATCAAATATATCCGTGCATGAACTGTATAATTACGAACCTTTTCAGAACTTAAAAGAAACGTGATTTTTACTTCGAAAATGATTTGTTTTATTTATTATATTTGAACATCGGCCCTCGAATTCTTTCATTAGTTGAATGTCATTTTATTGTCTTATACTGAAAATTGGAATTATATTTAATGATTGAATATGGTTTATAAAATCTTAATCTAATTGCACAGTAAAACAATAAATGTTTCATGTTCTCTTTTCAATTTTTAAAAACAAATTGGAGTATGTCGAAATTAGACGAAACATGTCGAAATTATACGACGATATCTATGTTCGTAAGAGAGATATTGCAAATCAAACAAGACATTCTTGTTCGTTTACATAATCAAGAAGTATTCCCAAAATGTTAGTTTCACATTCGGGTTAAAATCGGATCTTGTAATATCGACACCTAAACATTTGTGAGCAAAATTCTCTTAAAGTGTCGAAATTACCCGATGTTACTCTAATTAAATAAGTTAAGTCATTAACTCATGGACTGTGTTTTTTGTTTTATTTATATGTGACTTTTTTTCCGGCACTTGTTTTCATTTTTTGTATATATATATATATATATATATATATATATATATATATATATATATATATATATATATATATATTATATATATTAAAATCCCAACATCATAATACAAATATCTTATCCAGACTTTCAAATCCCAACACTTGAGAGACATAGTACATATATCTTGTCTATATGTTGAAATCCCAACACTTGAGAGACATAATACATATATATCTTGTCTATATGTTGAAATCCCAACACTTGGGGTTCATACTTGAGAGACATAGTACATTAATCTTGTCTATATGTTGAAATCCCAACACTTGAGGGTCATTATACAAATATCTTGTGTAGACATTAAAATCCCAACACTTGAGAGACATAATACATATATCTTGTCTATGTGTTGAAATAACAACATTTGAGAGACATAGTACATATATTTTGTCTTTATGTTGAAATCCCCACACTTGAGAGACAAAATACATATATCTTGTCTATATGTTGAAAATCCAACACTTGAGGGTCATAATACAAAGATCTTATCCAGACGTTAAAATCCCAACACTTGAGAGACATAATACATTTATCTTGTCTATATGTTGAAATCCCAACACTTGAGGGCTAATATACAAATATTTTGTCTAGACATTAAAATCTCATTGCTTGAGAGACGTAGTACATATATCTTGTCTATATGTTGAAATCCCAACACTTGAGAGACATAATACATATATCTTGTCTATATGTTAAAATCCCAACACTTGGGGTTCATACTACAAACATCTTATCCAGACGTGAAAATTCCAACACTTGAGAGACAAAATACATACATTTTGTCTCTGTGTTGAAATAACAACATTTGAGAGACATAGTACATATATCTTGTCTATATGTTGAAATCCCAACATTTGAGACTCATAATACATATATCTTGTCTACATGTTGAAAATCCAACACTTGAGGGTCATAATACAAATATCTTATCCAGACGTTGAAATCCCAACACTTGAGAGACATAATACATATATCTTGTCTATATGTTGAAATCCCAACACTTGAGGGTCATTATACAAATATCTTATATAGACGTTAAAATCCCAACGCTTGAAAGACATAATACATATATCATGTCTATATGTTGAAATCCCAACACTTGAGAGTCATAATACATATATTCTGTCGATATGGCGAAATCCTAACACTTGAGAGTGATAAAAATATCTACTTTGTTTTTATGTTGAAATAAAAACTTTGAGAGTCATAATACATGTACTAACTAGTATGTCACGGTTCAGAACTGATCACTATTAAGGGGAATTGGTGTGATAAGCGGCCGGATAGCTCAGTCGGTAGAGCCGCGATACGGTACGTATTCCGAGGTTATCGGGTTCCTGTCCCGGCCAGACTGCACATTTTTCTCGCCTTGTGACATTTGGGGCCCAACAGGGGATACAGTGATGGTATAAACTCCGAGTTTAATTTCACATTGTTGTCTGTACCCATTTCAATATAGCGGAGGAGTATAAAAATGTGCAGGCTGATCGGGACTCGAACCCGGAACCCCGATTGGAATACTATACCGCGGCTGTACCGATTGAGCTGTCCATCTGCTTACCCAATATTTCCCCTAAATAGTTTTGAACCGTGACAAGATGTACATGTCAAAAATTGGAATAATTTCTATTTAATATATGTCTGTGTTTTCTTTAAATATATATAAAAACAATACTTTATAAGTTATTTTAACGTCACAAAACCTTTCGTATGATTAAAAGGTGGACACAATGGCCATTCTGTTGTAACAAAATTTAGGGATTAAAACCAATTCCGGTAACATTCATCGCGCAATATAATGTCTGCTTTCATTTCACATGTATAACAATGCTATTTTAAAATCACAATGATTATCATAATAATCTAATATCATATACATAGCTAAAAGCAATGTTTTTTTTTTGCGGAGCTTTCCCTTTGCTGTCTTTGCAGTATTATTTGCACTTGTTGCATAAATATTTTATGTTTAAAAATGAACATACTAATAAGATGTATGAGGTTACGGGAAATTCGTGATGAGGTCAACTTCGTGAATTTTAAATAATGATACTTCTAAAATGTAAAATAATTTATTATCATAGTTATAAGCATAGTATTACTGCAATCAGGGTCTTTCAAATATCTATTTGAAAGACCCTGCTGCAATTTAAGGTATTAAGTAAGATTTATAAAGCAATATGGCGCGTTGTCGTGAATTGTTTATTTATGTTGTAATATAAGTAAATAAAGCAGATTCTACATCTCCCGAAAAAAGATATAGTAGAAAATGCTTAAATGATTTTTGCCACAATTACCTTCATATTTTATACGGTCATCAAATTCAACGTGTGAGAAACTGCTGACCAGTTAAACATATAATAAAAACTACTGCCCAGTTAAACGTATGGTAGAATCTGCTGACCAATTAAACTTATTATAAAAAGTGCTAACCAATTAGATATATAAAATATATTATATTTTTCCGCAGTTTCCATTTAACTGGCCAGCAGTTTCCTATTTATTCTCTAGCGTCAGCTAATTCGTCAGCGGTTTAGTTTACAGCGGTATTTCCTCAAGTGTTGGGATTTTATCACGCGTATGTTTACCTTAACTGTTAGATTATAGTCATTTTTCCAAACTATATGGCCTTGGCAATAAAAGGGGATTTCCTTTTTTTGGGAAGGGAGACAAATACGTTTGTTTTACTTAATTATTGATTTAGTAAATGCGTAGTATTTCCCCTTGGAAGTTTTGAGGAGATTCTGCTCTATTTTCTGTCAGAGGTAATAACATTCCCCCCCCCCCACATATTCGAGATAAGTTCTGGCTTCCATGACTTTAAATGTCTCTTTTATTATGAAAGTAAATATTAGCAATACTACTGATATCTCTTTAGCTACATACATGTATATACACGTATATTAGTCCAACTAATTGTACTGCGCGACGAGATATTGTGCTATTTTTGTGTCTGGGCAATATCTCGCCTCTTAAAGCGAGATTCTGCCCCAGAACGAAAATATCTCAGAATCAAGCTTTGGCACGTCAATATATTTTGACTAACACGTATATGTACCTCGACGAAGACAGTAAAAATCGTCTGCCAAAAAACGGTCATACTGTATGTAAATATTAGATATATAAATATTAGAATATTTTGAAATTTTCTGAAAACTCAGTCGTAAAAATGGTGCAGAGAAGAGAAACGAAGTCGACATGCCTGAACCCGGACAGTATTTGTTAGTTTAGTTTATACAAATTTGTTTTAGTTCGATTGTGCTGGAAGCTGTAAGCTTATTGAAATACTCTCGAATCCGTTCCTGGAACCAACCAGCACTAACTATGACTGTAAAGTTTCTTGCTCAAGGAAACAACGGTTTGCCCCTAACAGGGTTTGAACCCGCGCAGTCAGCAGTCTTTTGATTACTAGACCGTTAATCACTCGGCCACGCCGCCACTCCAGTATTTGTTAGACAACCGTCATGAGAGTGCAGTAGCGATTCAACTCACAATCCCTGGTTTGAAACGCAGGCACTTAACCACTAGAAGGCGTGATGTAAATGGATGTAAAGCGGTGTAATAAGGTGTTTGTGGAGAAATGATGTGTAAGTGAAAGACAGAGTGGTGTTTGGTGTAAGTTTAGGGAGTAAATGAAAAGTGGCGTAAGCGGAGGAGGAATAATAATATTATAAGAAGAAAACTCGTGTTAGTTTACAAAAAAGAGGCGTTAGTTACTTCGTTAATTTCTACATGTACGTAAATAAAGTGTTGTAAATAAATGAAGAGTGGTGTAACTTATTGCGGGAAGAATGGTGTTAGTTGGGGTAAGAATGGTGTCATCACATGTAAAGTGAAGTCAGTTGAGGAAGAGAGGTATTAGTGTAAGATAAGTGTAACTTGTAGGTAAATGTAGTGCTGTAAAAATGAAGAGTTGTGTGATAAGGAAGATAGGTACGTGTCACTAGCGAAAGCGTGGTGGTTACTTGGGGATAAATGAAGTTATTTGGAGAAAAATGGTTTTAGTAGGAAAAAGTGATATTAAAGGGGCAGCGACGCGTGCTATATGTTTTGCTTAATCTATTTTCCAAGATGGAGAAGATTTAAAGACGTTTCGCACATAAATATAGTGGCTGATTTGGTACGCTTTTGTGCGTCGCGTTGGCGCTACAGAGGCTTGGGGGTCAGATCCTGCCCCCCCCCCCCCCCAAAAAAAAAAAAACAAAAAAAAAAACGTGATACCCCCCCTGTAAAAACTCTTGATAGTTTTGATAGATTGTTTACAGGGGCGTATCACGTTTGGGGCAGGATCTGACCCCCAAGAGTCTGTGGTTGGCGCTATCGACAACATGACAAAGCGCCAAACGGCGCGTTGTCGCGCTGTCGTCCTGTCTCTAGCGCATTGTCGTGCGGCGTGTTGTCGCGATGTCACATTGTCGCTCGGTTCATATTGAAGGATTGGCTTATAAGCCAAGCGACAGGGCGACATCGCGACAACGCGCCGCATGACAACGCACCGTTTGGCGAGCCGCGCTAGAGACAGGACAACAAGACGAAAGTCCGACAAAGCGCCGTTTGGCGCTATGTCGTGTTGTCGCTAGCGCCAACCACAGACGCACAAAAGCGTGCCAAATCAGCCACTATACATAAAGTAATGCAAGGCAAAATCTGCACCGAGCAAAGTAACCTTCTTGTGTAACCTTTCGAAAAAAAAAGATCTCTTATTACGGAAGATTATTTGAATCTTTTTCAATAATGATAAGAAGGTAACAATAAGCTGTATTCAAAGTTCGTAGAAATGAATTATATTAAAGTAGGTTATTGGTTTACTTAGGAAATTAACATGTTGAAGTGGGTTAAGATAATGTCAATATTAAAGCTGCATGCCTCCAGATGAGTCAAACTATTGCAAGAAAATCAAACGTGAGAAAAATGCAATAAGATTTTAGGGAAAGTAAAAAGATTCATGTAATAATGTTATATGCGATTAATGACGGATTTTGCAATGTTTATCTCCATACTTTGACTGCGTGACTTACGCAGTAAGGGCTATTTTTGTATATCTGGATGGTGAAGGGGGGGGGGGGGGGGGGAGCAATGTCCAAAGATACTTTTTTGACAAATGTCCCTGATTCGATGAAACCCTCAAATTGTTTTTTAAAATAAGGCTCTATGATGGTAATTCAATAAATACACAGGTCACATGTGTAAGAATATATTACAAGATAAAATTTTCGCTTAAATTTCCTCTACAGAGGTGAAACAAATTATGGTCCTTCCCGTAGTAAAAATATTTAAATGTCTTATTAGAGTCACATAGGTGTCATAAAGGATGCGAAGGAATTCTTCGATTTACTACGTGCGTACGCGATAGCTGGTACGTGCGCACGCGATAGCTGGTACGTGTGCATTCGATAGCTGGTACGTGCGCACGCGATAGCTAACAGTTTGTTGAGCCAATCTGTGTGTGTTAGCTAATATTTAACGCCCACGCTCTCGGGATTTTACATTACTCATCATTTAAGTATCTCGAAACATCTACTGACTTACCAGAAAGATCATTGTGTTCTGCTAAAAAAATAACACTTCTAAAAACCTTTGTTTGGTTAACTGCTCATATTTACGCAACACATTTTTATTCAATTTACGTCTAAAGGGGATTTTTATTATTATTATTGATAGCCACTTGTAAAACAATATCTCTCACTTCTTTAATTTGTGAACAATTTATTTTGTTCTTATTAATTTTTTCAAGATTTCCAAGAAGATGTACATGTACGCCTTATCAAATATTAAGATTTTCCAGAAAAAAAACCCCACACAATTAAGTCATTTATGCGCTTGGTTTCATTGCTGAAGTCTAATTAAACGCTGATAGTTACATGTACTTCCTATTTAGTTCCTATTATAAAAAATATGACATGATTAAATAAGAAGGGCTTAAAGGCTCATTATGCCTCAGAAATGCTTTTATTTTACAAAAGCGTTTTAATGTCAAGTAACCAAATGTTACTCATCGGCCAACTACTAGAACCATGTCTTCATCTGTTGTTTTTTGGCAATAAGTACAGTTATAGCGAATGAGTTTATTTTGAACTGAAGTCAAAATACCATTTTGATTACATTTTGTTTCTCTTATGACAAATTATATCACATTTATGTCTTTTTCTTCACGTAACAAGTATCTTATATTCTCTCAAATCATTATTGAAACATTATAAAAATTCATTTTTTGCCATTGGCTACAGAAGTGAAAATCTATTTGAGCCGTCCCATGCGATTTCCAACATAGTGGTCAAATTTGACATTTTACTCTTTTTTTTCAAAGATTATCAAAATGCTTTCTTTTCTGAATTAGTTTACATAAAGCAGGACAGGATTTCTGAATCATTTTATATAAAGCAGGACTTTTGCAACAACTTGAAGCGTCTGACGCACACATCCACTACACTAACTATTGTCTCTCAATAATATATTGTTTAGAGGGTCTTTTATATAAAAGACTGATATCCATTCCTTGTTCTCCTTGTTTTATTTAAATTAAAGTGTGTATTCCAATTCATCTTCGTATCAGAAACGGCAGAAATACTTGTAAAACATCTTGACACTGGAAATAAAATAACAATCAAAAGAATACATGTAACAATTTTTTAATTATTTTAAGTAAGTAAGCCCTGTGAGTGTTTTCTGTTGCAATGTCAATATGCAAAGTGCCGTTTGAATATTCCTTGAAATTTTGTTCAAGAGATTTACAAAAAGAATTTCACCACAATACTTTTGCTAACAATAGAGCACTTGTCAATGTTTGTGGTTAAATCCACATACATATATAGTAATATCTTATCTTAGCTGAACGGCATTCTTCGCTACTCACTGTTTGAAGAAGGTGACACGTAATTTAAACACATATTTGCTAAGTTTACAAAAAATAATCTTAACTACTCTTTATTTATATGGATGTGTTAACTCTAATGATACTGCTGAGACAATACAAACAGGTTAATAGATAAATTAAATAAACAATAGAAATGGAAGTTACTGGACGTAAAGAGTCTTCTAGGTCTGCTATATTTTGTCGTCCATGTCAGCGTGATGATGAAACAGTACACGCGGAGGGTTATTGTGAGACTTGTAATGAATTTATTTGCTCATCATGCATTACGGCACACCGGAAGTTGGCAAGCACAAAAAGTCACATGATTAAATCCAGAGATGAGATGTCGACATATCAGGCTGAAAGCGATCCATGCACTGAACTCTGTGATGTTCATGTAAACGAAATAGTGAAAGTTTTATTGCCAGCAGCACGACAGCGTTTGTTGTGGAGATTGTATGGTACTTAATCATACCTCTTGCAATGTTTAAAGCTTGTTTCAGATGTTTCAAGTAACTATGACAACAGCGACGATCTTTTGCGAATCAAACCCCCACAAAAGAAGAAACTTGATTTTTTTTTCAAATCTCAGAAAGAAACATTGCATCGTGCGAAAAAGAAATAAAAGGCAGTCTGGAAACAGCTGAAAAAATAAAAAACCAATACCATATCAGAGAAATTAAACGATTCCGTAAAGAAATTGAAAGACTACCTGAACAAAATGGAAGAAGACCTGTTACAAAAGGTTGATGAAATGAGATGCCAGCGATTTCTCAACACAGGCGAAAGCTTCAGGATCAATGTCCAAGGCATTGGCTCGTGACAAATTGAAGATTTTGAAAATAAACTAGATAAGTGTAAAGACAAGGTCAATTCTTTGTTTGTGGCATCTAAAAGCGTTAGAGAAAAGTCTTCATAATTGTCTGAAAAAAAATGAATGAGGAAATTTCATCCAAAAGTAAAATAAAACATTCAAATTCATACCCTCTGAATATATCAAACAATTTGAAAAACACGCAACGAATGCCTTGGCAAAATTAATATACAAGTGAAGAGATTCGCGGGACAATGCAAGGGTTACTTTTATTGGCACGAGAACATGCTTTGTACAGAAACTAAACAATAAAGCGAAACATGACAGAGACTGTTTCATAAAGGATATGGCAGTCATGTCTGAAGAATGAAATTCTGCGTGCAGATTGGAAAAAACAGCTCATTGAAGGTTTTAAATCATAGAAAAAAGGCAAAATCACATCAAACACTGCAGTTGTCAACTTCTCCCGCTGGAGTCACTACAATTACCCCCTCATCAGCTGCCAGCCACTTTACCAATGAAAAAACAAAATCTTGTTCCTGACAACACAAAGTGGATTGACTAAAAGTCATAAAATATCTGTTCGATATGGATGCGCAGGGAATAGATCATCGCGATGGTATATTGGCTGTTACTTTTGCGAACCTCCTCTGTTATGGTGATGGACACGAAAGGTCAAATTCTCCTGAATCTCGTGGATAAAAAATCGACTGAAACTTTCCCACGATATATATCCCTGAGTAACAACAATAAGAGTATGCTAGTGTCTGACTTGGATAACGAAGTCGTGTATGAAATTAACCTCAAAGGAGAGCTGCAAGCTACAAATAAAAGTGTAAAGATGGGCAAACCTCTAGGCATAACAGTTACCAACTGTGGATGTGCTGTTGTTTGTTATCGAGGTAAAAGCGAAAAAGCCGGACTGATTGTACCTGAAACAAGGATAATACTGCCTTTCTCCCTGGATAATGTACTTATACCATGCTCTATCCTGATTTCCGAAGAACAACGCAAGTTGTTTATCAGTGAACATGAAACATCAGCAGACTGCAATTTCATAAAAATGTTTTACAACAAGTAAAGTGATTTTTATCACATAAAAAGTTGGTTTTTTTTTATAATATTCAATGTATTAAGTATTCCGTCGGTCATTTTGAGGTTTTTGTATTTTGTCTTTATGTAGAATATTTTAGATAGTCTCAGAATGTGTATGCGTGTAACATTTGTAGTTAAGTTATGATCTATATATTTAAACAGTACTGTACATGTATTACGGTTGATTCTTTCCGTTAACACATAAACACTTTATTTTCAATTTTATTATCTTCCGGACTTCATGCCATGTAATTAGTTTCGTATTACAAACAATTATGTGAATAACTTTAGATATGTTTTTCATAAAACAGTTGAATGACGAATGTATGTACTTCTAAATCACGTAAAAAAGAACCCACAAAGTTCAACCAACACTTGTCAAATAAATAAAAGATAAAAATTTGTTTGTCTACATTTTTTGTGTTAGTTAGTTAGTTGTTTATGTAACTTGCTAGGAATATTGCTTATGGCAATCTGGTGGCCTTATTATGTTGTGTGCAGGCTTAATTATCTCGCTCATACCACCTAGTAACTCTTGCGCACGACAGTGTCTCGTGCTCACCACTTAATTATGTCGTACACACGACTTAGTAACTCATATGCACGACATAATGTTTTTTGTGCATGACTTAATTATCTTATGCGCACGAATAGTAAATAGTGAGCTCGGCAGTATCTCTTGTGAACGACTTAATTATTTCGTGCAAACGGTTTGATTATCTCGTCAGCACGATTTAGTAATTCCTGCTTATGACATAGTATCTCGTGTGCACGAGATACATAAAACACACACGTCACTTCTGCGCCACCGTATGTACCAAATATTACAAACAATATTTGAATGTATGAACGACACACAAAATCGCCTTTAGGACGCAAGCCAGGTTGTCATTCTCACGAATGATCTTTGATTTATACAGAATTATACAGAATTTATTTTCGTTCGATTGTGAAGGAAGCAATGAACTTATAGACACACGCTACATTCCATTTCTGGACCCAACCACTATTGAGCAATGAATGTAAGATTTCTTGCTCAAGGAAACAACGGCTTGCCCCTGACGGGATTTGAACTAGACATCCTCAGAATGAATTATCTTTAAATAAATACGAAAAATGAGCAAAACATGACGTATTTGTGAAAAATTGAAACCAATCTGACATTGTTATGAAGATGAAATATTAATAATGGTGTGAAAACTGTAAAGAGAGAACCATGCATTATACATGTATTTAGATCCCACTAAAGAGAACATGGTGCATGTCTCTCATGAGCCGGGTAGAAGGTAAAATGTAACATGGTATTCTGTTGTTTTTTGTCGTTACTTTTTTCTTTCCTTCCCCCCCCCCCCTTCTTTTTCCTGAATTCTCGAATAATTCCTTTTAGTACTGAAGTGTGTGATAAAGTTTAAGAGGGCATTTAATTAGAGAAAACATCAGTCGAATTAAAACATTAAACTACTGGTAACTTTAAAATGACATTTTAATAAATGTTTGAACAATAAGTACGATATTTTGCTACATGTTTTACTAGGTCGAATAACGAGCTCAATATCCTCCATGGGCATTTTTAACCTCTATTTGTATCAATCCGCACAAAAATATATTTAAATGTCAGCTGTTTAATTCATTTTGCCATAAGAATTTTCCTTTACGGACTGGCAGTGTTAAAAATTACTTTCATTTAAAATCAAACTCAGTAATAATTATGGCATAAACATTGCTATAATTGTCGAGAAAAACGTAAAGACCTGATAATAAGTTATATAATTATCATTAAAACGGCTCTTGTACTTTGTACGTCACATAATCATACTGCATTACTGTCAAAATCGTCTGCCAAATAAAAGGGCACAAAACGGTCATATGTAAATGCTAGGATATTTTGAAATTTTCTGAAAACTCAGTCGAAGAAATGGTGCAGAGAAGAGAAACGGAGTTGACATGCCTGAACCCGGACAGTATTGTTAGTTTAGTTCATACAAATTTGTTCAAGTTCGATTGTGCTGGTTGAAACACTCCCAAATTCGTTCCTGGAACTAAACAGTACTAAGCAATGAATGTAACGTTTCTTGCTCATGAAACAGTGGCTTGGCCCTGACGGTCAGCAGTCCTTAGATTACTAGACCGACGCATAAACCACTCGGCCACGTACGCCGCCACTCCAGTATTTGTTAGGCAACCGTCATGACAGTGCAGTAGGGATTCAACTCACAATCCCTGGTTTGAAACGCAGACACTTAACCACTAGAAGGCGTGATGTAAATGGATGTAAATTGGCGTTAGCTGTTCAAGAGTTGTGTGAAGTTACTTGGAGAAGAGTAGTGTTATAAGGAAAAAGTGACGATACTTGGAGAAGAGTGGTTTTATAAGGAAAAAGTGATGTAAGTAGAGGCAGCGACGCGTCCTATATGTTTTGCTTAAATCCAGTTTTCAAAGATAGAGAATATCTAAAGACGTTTCGCACATAAAGGAATGCAATCGTATTTATTGAAGGCAAAATCTGTCCTGAAAAGTTTGCACTGAGCTCTGTTATCATTCGAAAAAAATCTCTTATTACGGAAGAAATTTGAAATCATTTTCAATAACGATAAGAAGGTAACAATAAGCTGTATTCAAAGTTCTTAGAAATGAATTATATTAAAGTAGGTTATTGGTTTACTTAGGAAATTAACATATTGAAGTGGGTTAAGATGGTGTCAACATTATAAAGATGCATGCCTCCAGATGAGCCAAACTATTGCAAGAAAATCAAACTTGAGAAAAATGCACTAAGAATTTAGGGAAAGTAAAAAGATTCATGTTGTAATGGTACATGCGATTTATGACTGATTTTGCAATGTTTAACGCGTAAGGGCTATTTTTGTATATTTTGACCTCGTTTTGATAATCTATATACGTAGATTGCAAGTGCCGCTTGCAATATTAAAATTACTATGTTTCTTCACTTCACAATGTTTTGCATACTTTAAACCAAAAATAGCATGAATCTGGAGGCAGGCTGCTTTAAGCGTTTTCTTCGACCTTTAATTGTAGTAAATAAAAAGAAATTATGTCCTTTGATCTAGAACGTAATTAAGGGTACTAAGAGTTAATACAGAATGAGACCTATATGTTATTTCCGCTTAATCAGTTTCTGTCTAATAAGATCTTTAGATAATTTCATGTTAATGTCGCGTCGTATCAGTAGCGTTGAATTCCCGCTGTCTACCAACATCTCGTGCGAAAACCACTACAACAAGGTCAGTTTTGGTAACACGGTATACGGACATTTGCCCCAGCACATTTGCCCCCCCCCCCCTTCACACTACAACATACTCTAAAAATTGAATTAATTGAATTATCCCCAGTCAGGTCATTTGTTAAACACACACTGAGCATATTTTCAAATAGGCAGAGGTGAGCAAGTATCCACCTTTATATTTTCCACTGGTTGTTGAAGGGGGGGGGGGGGGGGGCAAATGTCTAAAGATACTTTTTTTTGACTGGGGACGAGTGTCCAGGGGACAAATGTCTCCGATTCAATTAAAACTTGCTCGAACATGTTTCTAAAAAAAGCTCTATTAAGGTATTCAATGAATATAGAGGTCACACCAGTAAGAATATATTAAAAGATAAATTCCTCGTTTTGATAATCTATATACGTAGATTGGAAGTGCCGCTTGCAATATTAAAATTACTATATTTCTGCACTTCACAATATTTTTGCATTTAAATACATTTCCAAACTTTAAACAAAAAATAGCATGAATCTGGAGGCAGGCTGCTTTAAGCGTTTTCTTCGACCTTATATTATAGTAAATAAAAAGAAATTATGTCCTTTGATCTAGAACGTAAGGGTACTAAGAGTTAGGTACTAAGAGTTAATACAGAATGAGACCTATGTGTTATTTCCGTTTAATCAGTTTCTGTCTAATAAGTTCTTTAGATAATTTCATGTTTATGTCGCGTCGTATCAGTAGCGTTGAATTCCCGCTGTCTACCAACATCTCGTGCGAAAACCACAAACAACAAGGTCAGTTTTGGTAACACGGTATACGGACAGTCCCCCCCAGCACATTTCCCCCCCCCCCCCCTTTACACTACACAGACTCTAAAATTAAATTAATTGAATTATCCCCAATTTGGTCATTTGTTAAACACACACTGAGCATATTTTCAAACAGGCAGAGGTGAGCAAGTGTCCACCTTTATATTTCCACTGGATGGTGAAGGGGGGTGGGGGCAAATGTCTAAATATACTTTTTTTGACTGGGGACGAGTGTCCAGGGGACAAATGTCCCTGATTCCATGAAACTTGCTCGACATGTTTCTAAAAAAAGGCTCTATGAAGGTATTCAATGAATATAGAGGTCACACCAGTAAGAATATATTAAAAGATAGATTCCTCTGTTTTCGCTTAATTTTCCTCTTCAGATGTTATACAATTATGGTCCTTACCGTAGTAAAACATTTAAAAGTATTAGTAGAATCACATATAGGCGGCATAAAGGATGCGAAGGAATTCTTTGATTTACTGCGTGCGCACGCGACACATGAAGCTATTAACGCTAACGCTCTCGTATGGTGGCTGATTTGTGCCATTCGTGTTTTCGCCCCGAGACCCCGCCAAGCGAAAAGTCGAGAATTAATAATTTAAAATGTCGGGGGCGCCAAGCGAATACGCGCTTATTATTACTCATTGGCCAACTACAAGAACCATGTTTTCATCTGCTTGTTGGCAAAAAGTACAGTTATAGTGATATTGTTAAATTTGTATGAAAGTCAAAATATTTCTTTGTTTACAGTTTGCTACTTTTAAGACAAATTATTTCACATTTATGTCTTTTTCTTCACGTATTTTCACGTAACAAGTATCTTATATTCCCTAAAACCATTATTGAAACATTATAAAATTCATGTTTGCCATTTGCTAAAAAAGTAAAAATATATTTGAGCGGTCACATGAAATTTCCAACATAGTGGTCAACTTTGACATTTTACTTTTTTCAAAGATTATCAAAATGCATTCTTTCCATTTTATATAAAGCAGGATGGGATTTCAACAACTTAAAGCGTCTTACGCGCACATCCACTACACTTTACAATTGTCTCTTAATCATTTACTCTTTTTTTTGAGGGTCCTTTATATAAAACAATGATATACATGTGATATGAAATCTTCCTTCTTCTATTTGCATTAAAGTGTATATTCCAATTTATCTTCGTATCAGCAACGGCAGAAATACTAAATAATAAATTAGCAATCAAAAGAATACATGTAACAATTGCTTAATTATTTTAAGTAAGTAAGCCCTGGGAGTGTTTTCTGTTGCAAGGTCAATATGCCAAGTGCCGTTTGATTATTCCTTGAAATTTTGTTCAAGAGATTTACAAAAAGAATTTCACCACAATACATTTGCTAACAATAGAGCACTTGTCAATGTCTGTGGTTAAATCTCAAGTACACCATCATGCACATACATATATAGTTATATCTTATATTAGCTGAACGGCATTCTTCGCTATTCACTGTTTGAAGAAGGGGACACGTAATTAAAGCACATATTTGCTAAACAAAAAAATCTTAACTATTCTTTATTTTTATGGATGTGTTTACTCTAACGATACTGCTGAGACAATTAAAACAGGTTAATAAGTAAATAAAATAAACAATAGGAATGGAAGTTGCTGGACGTAATGAGTCTTCCAGGCCTGCTATATTGTGTCGTCCATGTCAGCGTGATGATGAAACAGTTCATGCGGAGGGTTATTGTGAGGCTTGTAAAGAATTTCTATGCTCATCATGCATTTCGGCACATCGGAAGTTGGTCATCACAAAAAGTCACATGATTAAATCCAGAGATGAAATGCCGACATATCAGGCTGAAAGCGATCCATGCACTGAGCTCTGTGATGTTCATAAAAACGAAATAGTAAAGTTTTATTGCCAGCAGCACGACAGCGTTGGTTGTGGAGATTGTATGGTACTTCAACATACCTCTTGCAATGTAAAGCTTGTTTCGGATGTTTCAAGTAACTATGACAACAGCGGCGATCTTTTGGGAATCAAACACAGAATTGATCATCTTAGAAAGAACATTGCATCGTGCGAAAAAGAAATAAAAGGCAGTCTGGAAACAGCTGAAAAAATAAAAACCAATACCATCAGAGAAATTAAACGTTTCCGTAAAGAAATTGAAGACTACCTGAACAAAATTGAAGAAGATCTGTTACAAAAGGTTGATAAGATGAGTGCTAGCGATTTCTCAACACAGCGAAAGCTTCAGGATCAATGCAAGGCATTGGCTCGTGACATTGAAGAATTTCAAAATAAACTAGATAAGTGTAAAGACAAGGTCAATTCTTTGTTTGTGGCATCTAAAAGCGTTAGAGAAAGACTTCATAAGTGTCAAAAAATGAATGAGGAAATTTCATCCAAAAGTAAAATAAACACATTCAAATTCATACCCTCTGAATATATCAACAATTTGAAAACACGCAACGAATGCCTTGGCAATCTTAATATACAAGTGAAGAGATTCGCGGGACAATGCAAGGGTACTTTTATTGGCACGAGGACATGCTTTGTACAGAAACTAAGCATTAAAGCGAAACATGACAGAGACTGTCACATAATTGGTATGGCAGCCATATCTGAAGATGAAATTCTGTGTGCAGATTGGAACAACAGCTCATTGAAGGTTTTAAATCATAGAGAAGGCAAAATCACATCAACATTGCAGTTGGAAACTATTCCCGCTGGAGTCACAAAAATTACCCCCTCGTTAGCTGCAGCCATTTTACCAATCAAAGGCAAAATCTTGTTCCTGACAACACAAAGTGGATTGATTAAAAGTCATAAAACATCTGTTCGACATGCATGCATGGGAATAGATCATCGCGATGGTATAATGGCTGTTACTTTTTGGAATCCTCCCGCTGTTCAGGTGATGGACACGAAAGGTCAAATTCTCCTTGATCTCGTGGATACAAGTATACTGGAGTATCCGCAATTTATATCCCTGACTAACAATAATAAGAGTATTCTAGTGTCAGACTTGGGTACCAAAGCCGTGTATGAATTTAACCTCAAGGGAGAGCTGCAAGCTACAAATAAAAGTGTAAAGATGGGCAAACCGGCAGGCATAACAGTTACCAACTGTGGATGTGCTGTTGTTTGTTATATAGGTAATAGCGATAAAGCCGGACTGATTGTACCTGAAACAAGGAAAATACTGCCTTTCTCCCTGGATAATGTGATACTAACATTGTCTATCCTGATTTCTGAAGAACAACGCAAGTTGTTTATCAGTGAACATGAAACATCAAAAGACTGCAATTTCATAAAAATGTTTGACTACAAGTAAAGTGATTTTTATCTCATAAAAAGTTAGGTTTTTTTTTATAATAAACAATGTATTAAATATTCTTTCGGTCATTTTTAGGTTATTGTATTTTGTCTTTATGTAGAATATTTAAGACAGTCTCACAATGTGCAAGGTTATAACATATGAAAGAAACAAAGAACAATTTATATGTTATGATTTATACATTTAAACAGTACTGTACATGTGTTACGGTTGCATATTTCTGTTAAGACATAAATACTTCATTTTCAAGTTAATTATCTTCCTAACTTCATGTCATGTAATTAGTTTCGTATTAGAAACAATTATGTGAAAAACTATAGATATGTTTTTTCATAAAACAATTGAATGACGTCGACGAATGTATGTAAAAAGAACCCACAAAGTTCAACCAACACTTGTCAAATAAATAAAAGATAATAATTTGTTTGTCTACATTTTTTGTGTTAGTAAGTTGATGAGATAGTTTAGTTTAGTTAGTTAGTTACTTAGTTACTTATTTAGTTATGTAAATCTTTGTTGAATCAACAACTTGAGGATAAATAAGCCATTGTTTATGGAACGTGCCAGGAATATTGCTCATGGCAATCTGATGACCTTATTATGTTGTGCGCAGACTTAATTATCTCGTTCACACCACACAGTAACTCGTGCGCACGACTTGATTACCTTTGTGCATCACTTAGTAACTCGTGCGCACGACATAGTGTCTCGTGCTCACCACTTAATTATATCGTACACAGTCTCGTGCTCACCACTTAATTATGTCGTACACACGACTAAGTAACTCATGTGCACGACATAATGTCTTTTGCGCATGACTTAATTATCTCATGCGCAAGAATAGTAAATAGTGAGCTCGACAGTATATCGTGTGCACGACTTAATTATTTTGTGCAAACGGCTTGAAGATCTCGTGAGCACGATTTAGTAATTCCTGCTTATGACATAATATAATACATAAAAAAACACACGTCACTTCTGTGTCACCGACACAACATATGTACCAAATATTAAAAACAATATTTTAATGTATGAACGACACACAAAATCGCCTTTAGGACGCAAGCCAGGTTGTCATTCTCACGAATGATCTTTGATTTATACAGAATTATACAGATTTTATTTTCGTTCGATTGTGAAGGAAGCAATGAACTTATAGACACACGCTACATTCCATTCCTGGACCCAACCACTATTGAGCAATGAATGTAAGATTTCTTGCTCAAAGAAACAACGGCTTGCCTCTGACGGGATTTGAACTAAACATCCTCAGAATGAGTTATCTTTAAATACAAAGGAAAAATGAGAAATACATGACGTACTTGTGAAAAATTGAAACCAATCTGACATTGTTATGAAGATGAAATATTAATAATGGTGTGAAAACTGTAAAGAGAGAACCATGCACTTATACATGTATTGGAATTATAAGTGAAAATGATGTTATATGTTTAAGTGAGTCTTGGACGAATAAAAGCTCAGTTATTGATCTTAATGGATATGACAAACCGATTCATTCTTATAGACGATTTCAGCATAGACGTGCTAAGCGCTCCAGCGGTGGACTTATCATTTATATAAAAAATTCCATAAGAAAAGGTGTTAAAATGGTTAAAAATGATATTGATTGTCTGGTATGGTTGAAATTTGATAAATCGTTCTTTCACATAGAAAATGACATTTATTTAGCAGTTGTATACATTGCACCAGAACATTCCCCGATTCATGATAGGTACGATGAAGATATTTATAGGCACATTGAAAATGATATAAATATATTTAGCAATAAAGGAAAAATATTCAATTACTGGAGACACTAATTCGCGCATTGGCCAGAAAGTGATTATATATAACATATGATAGACATATAGGACAAACAGATATTTATACGATTGACCCATATTTGCCACGGACTTCTTGTGATTTTGGTTCAAATCGCTTTGGCGATCGTTTACTTGACCTTTGTAAATCAACCAATTTTCGGGTAGTTAATGGTAGATTGTATAGAGATAAAGGCATAGGCAAATTTACCTGTATGACATATAACGGGGAAAGCGTGGTCGATTATCTGGTGACGTCACAGTTAAACTTTCAAGATTTAGCCGATTTTTATGTGCATGATTTCAATGAATTTTCTAACCATGCCCCGATATCATTTTCATTCAAAGTTAACTCGATTCCAAGTACGATAAAAAAGGAGCCAACTATTTCTTATAAATGGAAACCATCACAAAGGGATGCATTTATAAATGACGTATCACATGATATACAAAACATAGAAACTATTTTACAAGAGCAAATAAACAACGGAGAATAGTACCGATACATTAACTAAGACTTTCACGGACTTTTTAAACGATAAAGGCAAAAACAGTACTTTGAAACTAAATCAGTTGCACGAAATAATTATTTTGTGCATAATGACTCAAATCTGAAGAAATGGTTTAGTGATGAATGTAAATTAAAGAGAGATAGTTATTTACAGGCAATTGATGACTATAATTTAGAAAAAAACGAAAGCACTAGAAATATCCTGCATGAAAAGAAACGTGATTACAAAAACACTTGTAAAAAGCATAAAAGAAGCTTTAATAAAAATGTTGGTAAAAAAATGAATGATATGAGAAGAAAAAATCCACGAGAGTTTTGGAAAACATTTAAAAAGAAATCTTCAAATCCAAATGGTGAAAATATAACTGTTGAAGAATTTTATGATCATTTCAAAAACTTGTCTTCTAATACAATGCTTAGTGAAAATATGGAATGTAATGACTTTTTGTCGCAATTTGATACAGCCCCAGACTCCTATGGAAGTTCCTTCGCTGAACTGGATCAACCAATCACAAAAGAGGAAATAATATCCGCCACCAAGAAACTCGGTTGTAATAAGGCGTGTTCATTAGACAATATCCTATATGAATATTTCAAAGAAAGTGTATTTGTAACGGCACGTTCAATTGAATTATTGTTTAACCACATATTAAATGCAAAAGTGTTTCCTCGTAGCTGGTCAACAGGAGTAATCATACCAATATATAAAAAAGGTGATTCGTCTGACCCGAATAATTATAGAGGAATAACATTGATCAGCTGTTTTGCTAAATTGTTTACAGTTATTATAAATGAACGATTGAAACGTTGGGCTGATAACACGGAAACTTTGACAGACGCACAATTCGGTTTTAAACCGAATTACGGTACTATTGATCCTATCTTTATATTAAATGCTTTAATAAAGAGACAATTTATAACGAAAAATAAGCTCTTTCGTTGTTTTGTGGATTATAAAAAGGCGTATGACTTAATCGACAGAAATTACCTTTGGTATAAGCTCATAAAGACCGGGGTGGACGGAAAACTGTTCTCTATTATACGGTCAATGTACGAAGATGTTAAACTATGTGTAAGACATTTAAATAGTTTGTCAGATTTTTTCAGCTGTGATGTAGGTCTCTTTCAAGGGGAGATCACCTCGCCGGTCATGTTCTTTATATTTTTGAATGATATTGAAATGTTTTTTACAAGAAGACCCAAATGCTTGCATTACACTAGACCAGATATCTATATATTTGTTGTTGTTTGCGGAGGATGCCGTTCTTTTTTTCTGAATCCAAAGAACGTCAACTAAACAATATAAATAATTTACAATTGTATTGCAAAAAATGGAATTTAACTGTAAATGTTGATAAAACTAAAATTGTTGTTTTTAGAAAAGGTGGGCAATTAAGTAGAGAGTTCAAATGGTCATATGATGGAATTGATATAGAAATTGTTCAAAACTTCAATTATTTAGGAATTGTATTTTCTAGTGGCGGTTCATTTGTACCAGCAACAAATACCCTTAGTGGAAAAGGCTTAAGGGCAATGAACTCTTTACTTAACATTACAAAAGAGTTAGATATATCTATAGAAATAATGTTCAATTTGTTCGATGCGTATGTTTTATCTATTTTGAATTATAATTGTGAAGTATGGGGCTTTAATAAAGCAGAAAATATTGAACGTTTGCAAAGAAAATTTTGTAAATGGTTATTAAATGTTAAAATGTCAACAATACTCTATCATTGTATTCTGAACTAGGTAGATTTCCTCTGTATATTGAAAGATATGTTAGGATAGCAAAATATTGGCTAAAGTTACACGGCGATAAGAGTCAAAACTGTATTTTAACAACTATTCTAAGTTCTCAAAGAAATGATATATCAAATAACTCAAATGTTGTCAACTGGTCATCAAAAGTTCGAGACATGTTACAAAACGCTGGATTTGCCGAAGTATGGTTATATCCAGAATCGGTTAATATTAAAATTTTTATACCAGTATTCAGATCACGTCTCAGGGATATATATGTAACCCAATGGCGAGCAGACATGGCGTTATGCTCTTCCTTGCAAATGTATTCAAATGTTAAAGTTAAATATGAAAGGTCTATTTATCTTAAATTATTAGAAAATGCAAAATACAGATCAGTTCTTGCAAAAATTAGATTAAGTTCCCATAAACTACATATTGAATCTGGAAGACACAGGGGTATTGAAAGAAGTCAGAGAAAATGCACATTATGTACGTCCGGGGATATAGAGGATGAATTTCATTTTATATTAATATGTCCAATTTATAGTGATTTTAGAAGTATGTACATTTCGAGATACTTTACTGTTAATCCTAGTGTTTATAAATTCATACAATTGTTAAACGCAGATAGAAAATTGGTTATTAGAAAATTAGCATTATTTTGTATTAAAGCATTTGAAAGACGAGACAATTTGGTAGATTAGCATATCAATATGATATTATTAATGTAGAAATTTATTTTTGGCATTCTCAATCAATATGTTAGCTATGTCATAATATTTGAATATAACTGATTGAATTTGTTATGATATGATTCTTGACGCATGCATTGTAATAATTATACATGTATATGTATGTTATGATGATGGGTGTTGAGCCCAAGTCAGAAATAAAGTATATGTTCTGTTCTGTTCTGTATTTAGATCCCACCAAAGAAAAAATGGTGCATGTCTCTCATGAGCCGGGTAGAAGGTAAAATGTAACATGGTATTCTGTTGTTTTTTGTCGTTACTTTTTTCTTTCCTCCCCCCCCTTCTTTTTCCTGAATTCTCGAATAATTCCTTTTAGTACTGAAGTGTGTGATAAAGTTTAAGAGGGGATTTAATTAGAGAAAACATCAGTCGAATTAAAAACATTAAACTACTGGTAACTTTAAATTGACATTTTAATAAATGTTTGAACAATAAGTACGATATTTTGCTTCATGTTTTACTAGGTCGAATAACGAGCTCAATATCCTCCATGGGCATTTTTAACCTCTATTTGTATCAATCCGCACAAAAATATATTTAAATGTCAGCTGTTTAATTTATTTTGTCATAAGAATTTTCCTTTCTGGACTGGCAGTGTTAAAAATTACTTTCATTTAAAATCAAACTCAGTAATAATTATGTTCTCTAGAAAAACGAATAGACATGATAATGTTATATAATTATCATTAATACGGCTCTTGTACTTTGTACGTCACCGAATTTGAACTTGAAAGTCGAGTGGTGAGGAATAGATACGGGATTACATCATATCAACGTATTTAACATATTTCAAAGGCGGGTGTACTGGATACAGGTTGCAAATATTTCAATGGACGTTCCCGGTAGAAAAGAATTGGAAGCATCCGACAATGACGAATCGATTGTCCAATGCCAGCCATATCAAGGAGACAGCGATGCTGTGCAATCAGAGATGTGCTGTAAGTTTTGTAATGAGTTTATATGTGCATCATGTATCAAGGCACACAGGAAGTTTGTCGGGACGAAGAATCACAAAGACAAATTGTCAAAAAGTCTGGATCAAACCGACGATTTCACGGAGTTCTGCGATGTCCATGAGAACGAGATAGTAAAGTTTTACTGTAAAGATCATGATAGCGTTAGATGTGGAGATTGCATTGTTCTAAATCATGCTTCTTGCAAGGTTCAGCTCGTGTCAAACGTATCCAGTAACTATGGCGACTGTGACGAACTTTTAGAAATCAAACATAGAATTGACAATCTTAGAAAAAATCTTGCTTCCTGTATGGAAGAAATAAAACGCAGTCTTAAAACCGCTGAGGAAATAAAGACAGATGCTATCAGAGAAATTAAACAGTTCCGCCAGGAAATTGACAACTATCTGAACAAAATGGAAGCAGATATTTTACAAAAAGTTGATGAAGTGAATGCTAAAGATGTCTGTTCACAGGAAAAGCTTCAAGATCAATGCAAGACACTGACTGCTGAAATTGAAGAATTTCAAAATAAACTTGAACTGTGTAAAGACAACAGTTTATTTGTCACATCTAAACGCGCACTGGAAAGACTGCAGAAATTCCATGAAATGAATGAGGAAATTTCAGCTAAAAGTCAAATAAACGCCTTTAAATTTAAATCATCTGAATATATAAATGCATTACAAATACGAAACAGATGCCTTGGCAATCTGAGTACACAAATACAGAGATTTTCTGGACTTTGTAAAAGAACTCTTATTGGGTCAAAGGCACAATTCGTACAGAAATTTAACATGCAGGGCAAAAAAGAGACAGACTGTTTCATAACAGGAATGACGATTATATCAGAAACTGAAATTATGTGTGCGGATAAGAGCTCATTAAAAGTCTTAGATCATAGAAAGGGTAAAGCAACATCCATATTGAAATTGTCAAGTCTTCCCGCTGACGTTACAACTATAAATTCTTAATATGCTGCAACAACTTTACCGAATGAAGGCAAAATATTGTTTGTGATTACACAAAGTGGGCTGACTAAAAGTCACAGTCTGGATGTCAGGAAAGGATGTATGGGCATAGATCATCGTAATGGTATGATGGCAGTGTCGTTCACTAAACCTTCCGCTGTTCAGGTTATAAACATGGATGGACAAATTATTCATGCAGTGAAAGAAACAAGCGTACTAAAATCGCCATTATATGTGTCCATCAGTGACGATAATAAAAACATGTTTGTATCTGACATAGGAAACGAAGCTGTACATGAATTTACCATCAAGGGAGTGCTGAAAGATACGACAAAAAGTGAGGAGATGGGATCGCCATTAGGCTCGACAGTTACCAACTGTGGATGTGCTGTTGTTTGTTATCCAGGTAAAGGCGATAAAGTTGGACTTATTGTATCTGGTACAAGAAAAATACTGCCTTTCTACCTGCAAAATGTACTAAAACCGGCCTCTATTCTGATTTCTGAAGAACAAAACAAAATGTTTATCAGTGAACATTTGAAATCAGCAGACTGCAATTTCATAAAAATATTTGACTTAAAGTAACGTCATTGGTCATGAAAAATATTTTAGTAAGTTGAGCCTACCAAAAATCTTCCTAGGGAAACACTTTTATTAGAAGTATGTTTATAAACAGGAGTTCAAGTATAGAGGATTTTTCTTAATTCTTTAAAGATAGTATTGATAAAAAGCTTACATATTTAACAGCAACGTCGAGTTCTAAGAAACATAATGGTTGGCATAAATGATAATAATAATTCGGTAAAAAATCATGATTAGAAATATGTACGACAATCATAACCAATTTAAAAACGCCCTATGATAACCGAATCCGAATTATTTTCAACAGGTATACATTTTGTACTTTCGGTTTTAATATGATAAATCATAAGTATATAACCTAAATTTACGTTGACTTTAAATACATAACTAGTTAATTTGGAATAAACTTAGTTAAACTACTGTCTGTTTATGTTTTTGTATCTGTTTAGTTCCTTTGCATAGGTTTTTCCGAAATACCAAATCCGTTCTGTGTATTCTCACTATTGTTTACGAAGTTTGACGAAAAGGGCCGAGAAGTTGAATTGTCAAATTTCTATAGTTACGGGTGTTATGACATACACGGTAAGTCTCGTTACCGCCTAATGCCCCCCCCCCCGGATATTCCGATTCGAACCGGAACATATGACAAATATTATAAATATTTTTATAGAATTAAAAGAAGCAGGAAAAAACATGTTTGTTTTTTGTTACTAAACTTTGCATCGTTTAATGATCACAAATATAGTTAGTTACTTTAGCAACCTCTAAACTCAAAGTAATCTTCACAAAATCAAAATCTATACATTCCACAGACACTAGGGGTGTGGAGCTCCAAACGCCTTAAAATCCAAATAAAATGTCTATTTATCAGCCCCAACACATATACAAATATCAATAAAACTTAATTAAAGCTGTTTAATTTGAAAAAAAAATCATATTTCAACGTCACTTTTTTTTTTCAAAACAGCTTACTTCAAGTTTTATAGATATATATATGATACGAATATGTCCTGGGATTGGCAAAAACATTGTATCCATTTTATTCAGATTTTAGGGCGTTTGGAGGGTCTGTGATACATTCGGAATGCTTCGAATGGACTTCTAGAAGTTTAATATCGTCACATAAGAAGCTGAACATACTTAACTTTGTCTTAGGATCAGTAGAATATTTCGTGGTTACATTATGTACAGTACTAAAAAAAATAGACTCCAACATTTGAGAACTTGTAACAACTACATTGTATATTAAAGTATTTTTTCGTGTTCAGGACATTAAAGATAAAGCTATAATTATAATTGAGCCGCGTCAAGACAAAACCAACATAGTGGGTTTGCCACCAGCATGGATCCAGACCAGCCTGCGCATCCGCGCAGTCTGATAAGGATCCATGCTGTTCGCTATCAGTTTCTCTACTTGTAATAGGATTTATGTAAGCGAACAGCATGGATCCTGATCAGACTGCGCGGATGCGCAGGCTGGCCTGGATCCATGCTGGTCGCAAACCCATTATGTTGGTTTTGTCATGACGCGGCTCATATAATGTCTCCTTGTTGTTAACTATAACATTAGATCCTTCTTTATTGAAACAGTTTTTCGAGTATAATAATTCATCACAGTGTTAAGATCAGTGCCACTGGAGAAAATGATTTATCCGCCCATTTATTTTAAAAACACTCGGTTGTTCAATATTTTTTGGAAGACTAACGTGGGAGTTATTCTCATCAGTGATGTGTAGTAATTGCAAATTAATACGCATGCTTTTTTGTTGAGTTTTAAGTGACGTCGATACTGTAATGGCCATATGGCGACTTTCTAGCTTTATTGGTGGATTAACATCTCAGATTCCCTCCATACATTATTTCAGCACTATCAGGTACTCGATTAAAATCACCGACGTTCCGTTTGCTTAGAACTTTATAGCTTGCTTACTCACATAGAAGAATTCAAAGTTCCCGGTGGGATTCATACCACAAAGGCGAGGGTCAAGTATATTAAGTCAACGACCTCAACTATTCAGCCACGGACGCCCCATTTTATTTCTCTATTTTTATGTGATAAATATAGTAGAAAATAACCAAGTTGAACTTAATTATAACTATTAATATGCAAACATTTATATATATATAATTACATATGTACATTTTATTCCAACAGAGGAAAAAAATCAACAACACAACAACAGATTTATAAACATGGTTTATAATACATGTAATTACATGTATATAACGCCAGATCTGTGTTTTCTATGTCACCACCATTTTTCGTATTTTATTCTTTGCTTGGCAATGTTTAGCTGTAAAAGTGATAATTCTACATCTTCAATCATATGTGAAGGTCCACATATATAAACACATGTATTTTCCTTTCGTAGCCAGTTGAAACTTTTGTCTAAATCACCTGTCTGTATTCTTTTATCTAAACAGAAAGAAGATAAGTTTCTGTAGTTTTGTTAAACAAACAGAGCCTTAGTTTTTCTACAACAAAGATGTATCGTTAATATGCCATTGTTAATTGTATATAATTTTTAGAAAAACTATATAACCTATTAAATGATTCAACCGAGTGAAGGACAAAAGCTCTCCCATCTAAAAATGACAGGGCAGATAAAATCTCTCTCAAGAAAATGCCATCGTTATATCTTGAAAAAATTAGAAGAAGAAAAAGAGTACGCATAATTCCTCTTTGGTGTTTCTCATTTTTACAATCATGCTCTTGTGCTAAGGTTTAAATATCTACAGATTAATATACTCGTATCTAAATACATGTATACCAAAACCTAAAAATTTGTCAGCAGATTTCAAAAGTATTAAAAGAAAACTACTACTAAAGAAAACCATTTACATTTCTGAAGGGTGACTTAATTTACTTTAAATGCGTAAAAATTATTTGGCATTGCAAAAGAGAGCAGACGTCCTTGAAATTTACGACATTGGCTGACTAACAACTAACACCATTGTTTACGAAAGTTTCAAAATATTTTGACAACATACTAAGTAAAAGGACATCTCCAATTTTGTGGGTTGTTTCCTTCTCACGAGTCACGTGGAACTGGCAATTAATGTGTTCATTATTGTTCTGTATTATGTTCAGTTGCTCCTACAATTAAAGTTTGAAACTTCAGAAAACTGCACAGTTCATTTGATTATCAGTTAATTGAGCATGCTACCGTCCATTACTTCAAGGTACTAATAATTGTGAGAAAAAAATTAAAAACGTTTAACCTCATTTCATCATATTTCTTCCATTCAAATGAAAATAAGAATTTAAGTTAACAGTTGCATCTTCTAGTTTTTTATGCAGTGTACCTCAGTTCTGGGCCAGAATATCAACTCTGTCCCAGCTCAGTGCTAATTTTTATTTATTTGGTTTTGTTTTTTTACTTCAATTTTAACATTTTTTGGTCATATCTCGACCATCAGTCCACCTAACCAGCGTTCCTTGTCTAATAGAGAGAAAATACATGTGGCTCCTAGCCACAAGTTAGTTGTATATACAATAGAATGCAAGATTGTTCAAATAGTGCGATAATTTTGTAAATCTAGCATTAGTTCTTCAGTTTCCATGGCAATGCTATCTTCAATGACTATAACCTACAAATGTTTCTTGTCTGTGACAGTACACTATAGAGAATGCTGTCTCATATATATGCATGTATAGAAAGAATACTACGTCAAAATTATCATTACGTAGCGAGATGCACCTTTTCTATAAGTTGTAGCGTTGACTTCCGGCATTCAGAAATTACACAACGTTATTGAAGAACCAGTGCAATCTTTTGATTATTTAAAGTCTACACGATAAAAGCCATCCCTTTTTGCTTAACCTTTTCCTTCATAAAGTCCACGTGTTTTAACGGGTTTTTGTCCCCCCCCCCTTTTTTTTGAGGCCTCAAACAGTGAAAATATGCCCTATTTAGGCCCCAAACACTGTTTTCGTTTGACAAATGTTGTAAAAAAAAGAGATCACTTTTCGGCGCGCTCCCTATCAAAATGATACATAAGGGGGTTGCCAGAAGGGGGTCTGTTTAGGGGGTTTGAAGGAGGCAGCAGGTCCCCCTCATCGCCAAGAACATTTTGGACATGTGCTAGGCTAAAAATGGCCTCAGATCAATCCTAAGGTAATGTGTAACCAACGCTGAAAAGCCTTTCACTCTTTCTCAATGCATTGAGAAGTTGCAGCACTTTGAAATCAGTTTTGATGGAAAAAACAATGCAAAATAGTGATTTTTCGCAATTTTGAGACGTCCCCCCATTGCAAAGGTAACAGGAAATTTAAGTTACAGAGGTTATGGTTCAGTCAACATTTGTGCCAAGTTTTTAATCAGTATTGAAGCATTTTTCATAGTTTTATAGCAGTTTGAACTTGTAACAGGAGGCTTTTTAATGAAAACAGCCATTTTTCACAATACATGTTTGCTCATGTGGTAAAAGGTTAAACATAGTAAGGATTAGAAAACCTTGAATGAATCTTAAGTAGAATATATAAACAGAGAATAAATAACATGTTATCTTTGTGTCTGATATAAACTATACACAATTAAAATGTACACACCTTGAAAACTAATTCATCAGTGGTCCTTGCACTAAAAAGCAGCTTAACTTTTCCACTGAACCTAGAAGAGCTGTCCCCCTTATTCAAATCAGCCACTTCATTGATAATACTGTATACTGGATTTATACCTACACCTCCAGCTATGAGGAGTAAATCAACATCTTTCTGAACAGCTGGGTCAAAGAAAAAGTCTCCCCCAACTCGTATCTTTACTTGTTCTCTCACTTTACACTAGAAAACAGAATATGTTACCATGTCTTTAAACAAATCAAACAAACATAAAAGACCAAGCAATCTAAAAAACATTAAAGTTTCACGAAAAACTGCAAAAAAAATAAATAAAAAAAAAAATATTGATATGAAATATATTCTACTAAAAAATCTCGTTTTTGGTTTGATTCATTTGTATTTGAGCGTGAAATCAAATAGCATAAAACAGATGAGATGTTGCCTCCAAGAAACTATCAAACTCAATCTGCTCTGTATCATGATAAAAAATGCATTACTTTTTTATGGACAGGAATTAGTAAAGTAGAACCTGCATGCTTTCATATACATCGAAAAAAATCCCAGCATTCACATTACACACCTTTACCCGTTAAAATACATAATTTATATTCTATTTTTTTTAACTACCAAAAATGATATTTTGATAGTTGGTAGGACAATGTGTTTGAGTTGAGATTAACAAAAATGGACTTCATACAGTACTACTGGCATGTACTCAGTTAGAATGGGGTCACAAGTTTGATAAAAATCCCAAGTGTTATTAATTCTTGACTAGAGTATGTGGTAACTACCTAAGTAAAATTTCAAAACCTTGAATAGAAATCAAACTCTTTTTCATGAAATTGTTGAAAAAATATATATAAGCTACCTTCAGGGCATAATCAGGCTTAAAAAAATAAGTCAGATATTCATTAGCAATTTAAATGTACAGAGTGCACTTGGAAATATGAAATCAATCTTTTTTTTTAAAAAAGCTGATCTGTAAGCCACCATATGGGCATAATCAGGGCATAATCAGACCCTAAAAAGTTATTTCTAAATCAGTTTTTCCTAAGCCAATTACCTTGGTATGTACCCAATAAGCAGGGGGATGTTCACTATATTTCACTGCTAAGTCTAGACATTGGTCTTCCGTCAATCTAAGAGGGGAACTACACATGGAAAATCCACCAATCGTCTCCACACCAGGAATAAACATGTCAACCCTAAGATACAGAGAGAAAAAAAAAGTTTATGTTTATATTTTGATAACCACTTTGTGTGAGATGGAAGCACGGCTGTATTTAAAGTTGTAATGGAAGGCAAAAAAAATGAGCCGCGTCATGACAAAACCAACAGTGCGTTTGCGACCAGCATGGATCCAGACCAGCCTGCGCGTCTGATCAGGATCCATGCTGTTCGCTATCGGTTTCTCTACTTGTTATAGAGTTTGTAAGCGAACAGCATGGATCCTGATCAGACTGCGCAGGTGCGCAGGCTGGTCTGGATCCATGCTGGTCGCAAACCCATTATGTTGGTTTTGTTGTGACACGGCTCAAATCTTTTTCTCACATACATGTTGTATGTTGCAAACTCATACAACCATTTCATTAGTGTTCAAAGCTGAATTCAGATCAAGTCTTTCTGGGGTTAAATTCTAAGGAACAACAAACAGTTCACAATGTTTCAGTGACAGAAAAATGGTAAAAGATTAAATTTCGTTAAAAGTTTACTAAATAACTGCATTGAAAAATTGTTAGTTTTTGTAAAATTCCTTTGAATATTTTCTAGAGCTTGAATTTAATTAATTGTTTTTGTATCACAAGGAATTTCATGGCACAACAATTTTATCGTGATCATTCATTGTATATCACAATAAGTATTCTAATCTTTATTAATGTGTATTTCTGTTGATTATACATAAATTTTACACAAATAATCAATGTCAACAGCAAGGAAAAAGTTTGCAAGAGTTAAATTCAGCCCTGTCTTGTTCAAATTGTATTGTGTTTTCACAGATTAAATCCCTTGAACACAAATATAAGAGGAAAATTCTGTGATAAAGGAACAAACAAACAAACAAATTTTACCATTGCCCTGCTTTAAAACTGAACTGTTTGTCTTCAACCTTTAGAGTCAGTGATTTAACAGTCTTTGATTCCTCCCTCATTCCTACAACAGTTGCCAAGGAAACAACCTGAAATAAACAAGAGTCGGTTAAGGCGAGTGATGCTCCCCGAATAGGTTTTAGACATCATAGAGAAGTAGTTTGTCCATAAAGTGTTTACCAAATTGCTGGAAAAGGTAACAACTGTTTAAATCAATAAAAATGTATTTCTTGTTGATACCTCTTGTGGTTTCAGAGTTATGTAACGGACAATAATGTAAAAATGAAAAAGGTCAATTAATTACTCAAAAATTTGGCAAGGGGCTTAGGCAGAGTTACTGTTTTTGTGCCAATGAGATCTATCTACCTAATGTGTTTCTTGTTGATACCTCTCAGTGATTTTTTTTTTTTTCACTGTATTTTATAGCCGAATAAAGGCTGTTTCCCCTAGCCAAAAATAGGTATATTTTCCCCTAAAAATGCCTCAGGCTCTTCTTTACCAGAACCATGACTTAATATCATCTGACCAATATCAGAAGACAGAAATCTGTCCCTATAGTCAGCCTCTGCTATATGCAATGCATGTTCAATTAAATTGAAATTAATTTTTTTTTCCATAAAATGTGTGGGTAAATCCCATTTTCAGTTGTTGGAATTTGATTTCAGGTTTTACCTTTTTCTACTTTATGGCGCTATATTTTCCCCTTCAGAAAGCCACAGGTTGTTTTAAAAATTGGGAAAAAAAAATCGCTGCCTCTTGTAGTATTTCTGAGTTAAGTCCTGGACAAAATGTAATAATTATTTTTTAATGTGCATGCTTAATTCACAGTCTATGTTGTATGGTCATTGTATGAGTCTCAATCTATTTTTAGATTGGGAAAATCCAATTCAGCCAGTGAATATGATTCTACGCCCAGTAAATTATATAATTTTACAATTTGTTCTGTTGACTACTGTTTGGACCATTTAGACTGCAGCTATTTTTAGATAAAAAAATATATGGAAGTGTATTTAACTATTTTTGACCACTATGACATATGTACTTTGAATATGTAGATATAAACAATACTGAACAGATAATTTAACCAAGGGCAATTTGTACCTCACTCCTGGCACTGTCAGCTGTTCTGTCAATGTGATCACTATTCATCTGTCTGAAATACAACAACAACAACAACATACTCAGTGATATAATATGCTGCCTTGTTTCACTAAAACAACATAACTTTAAATAATAACAAAAAATAACTGAACTGTAGAAAAATTATTGTTTACAAGCAAAATATTAATAGTCCCTGACTTTGGGGCATAATTATAATGAATTATTAACAATTCACCACAGTGAAATAATGATTGGCCACAGAAGAATTAAAGCAATTATTATTGCCTTAACCCAAGGAGAGGGAAAAAACTTTTTAAAATTAATTTTACAAGGAAAATGGCAATGTGTTTACTGTTAATATAAAGCCTCTAGTTTGAAATATAATCAGATTTTCAATTTATCAAAGAGTAGCATAATAATCCGAAATAATAGGAGTAAATTTACAATAAATATTATGTTAAAATGAAAGAAATTGATTAAAAATGTAAAACAATGGGCATATCTCTAAGTCTAATTTTAACGATTAAGCCTAACATATATTTACATTGTTCTTGAAATATTTAATTCTAGTTTAATTCTCTTTATAATTGTGACACATGTACCTGAGAGAAATAAAGTTATCTGTCTGCCTGTCTATAAATCTGTAATTGACTTGCAATAAATATTCATTAAAGTTGTTTTGACATTCACCCTTTCCACATTAAACAATAACACAAAATGGTGACAATTAATGAATATCATAAACTGATATATTTGGAAACGACTCTACAATGTAGTTACAACATATCAATCTGATTAAATTTAGTTCCTAAATAACATAATGCTTCTATTTCTATCGATATATGAATTGAACTTAATTTAGATCCAGCCTGTGACATAAGATAAAGTTCTCTGTTTGACTATAGAAACTTGTCTTGTGTCTCAGATCCAAAATAAAGTATCTATCTATCTACCTATCATTCTATGACCAAATAAGGACAAATTGCAGACGCCACAATTTTGAAAATAAGATGGATAAGGTAATTCTACCTAAATGAATGAAAATTCCCGATGAAAAGATTCTTTTAAATGTAACGTTACTTAAAACATTCCCTGACATAAAACATTGCAAATCGTTTCATAATTTCCCGCCACACAGAACTTACCGGAACCACTAGTGATAAAGTTATCTTTATTAAAAAGAGTCACGTCAATAGAGTTATATCCCTTTGTTATTTTTTTTTTTTTGGTAAGATTGTTTTAATCAAAGGAAAGTTTGTTTGATAAAACATCCTCGTAAGTTTTTATTTATCTTAACATGTAAATGTAGTTCCTTCAGTTTACTCGATAAATAAGAGCATGACACTTGTTTGAACACGATATTTTCAACTCAATTCATTCATAAGTGGCAATGTTTTTCGGATAGTCCGCAAGCGGGCAGACGATTTATTTAACTATGTCAATTCTTTATCAAATACTTTAATTACTATATTACTTTAATGACCATGGCACTGAAACGAATATCAATTTTAAAAATTATAATGAATATAATCATTATATTAGGGGATCTTTAAATTGTTAAGACTATTAAGAGTAAAGTTAAAATTAATTGTCAACAAAATGCAGCATGTGTAACAAAAAGAAGTGTTTATCTGTGATCTACATTTTAATGTACATGTGATTTGAGACCAAAAAATTAAGTAGTGCAGCAAGATAGCACAACAAATTGTGCACACAAGGGTTTTTTTATATAACGGACAGTCGCCTGTGTAGTCTCAATATTTCGACGGCAAGACAGACCGATTTTTATAATCTGATATTTCATAGATGTGTCGCAAAGGGTGACGCATCATCTATATAAAAAAAGCCCTAAAACGCACAATTTGTTAGGCTTTCGCCTGTGGTGAAATTAAACAAAAACAGATATCTGTGTACTTTATTCAGTTAATAAGTTGTTGTTGTTTTTTTTCAGTTCATTGTTTTTGCTATAATACAAATTATCATGAGTGGCGCAATAGCTCAGTTGTTTAAACCACTTATTATTCCTGATGTCCCAGGTTTCAATCCTGGGTTACACAATTGGAATTTTTTCAGAGACACTTTCAGTAGTTTCCCACTAAGGCTCCCTCGTTTACATTTTTTTGTAAACGTTTACACGACTGCTAAGAACCGAAAACGATACCGTTTTAAACGGTGGGTACCTCTATGTACTATATACACCATGTAATTTGAGTTGCCAAATGATGTCTATCTTTCTATTTTTTAATACATGTACAAATAAAGAATGTGCAAGGCTCATCACAATTGAGTCAGCACACATTTTTTTTCATTGTAACCCCATTTTTTTACCAAAAATGTATTATGTCAACGAGCAATTTTGCACGGTAATGCTGTGTTGAGGGTTGTAAACACCCATTTTCCCGTTTGTTTACTTTGGAATAAACCCACTAGAATTGATAAAATCCATGATTACAGGCAATTGATTAAAGAAATTTTGTAAGACAGTATGGTCATTTCGATTAAACGGTAAACAATATCGTAAACGTTTATGAATGAAAATCGAAACGAATCCGTTTAAACGTGTAATTGTTGGGGCCTTAGTTCCCACCTACCTAGAGGTGAACTGGTATTGAGGAATCAGTATCAGTGCTATACACTGTACAAGAACCAAGGGGTCTATTCATTAAGAGCTAGGGACTGGTTCCCGGATTCCCTTGTATCTCATAGCTGCAGGGTTGTCATTAACATTTTTTGCAGAAGGTTTGTTTTGAACTTGAGGGGGTCATTTCTGTCTTTATCATGCATAACAAAGAGTGTTTTCTTAATTTTGAGACAGCCCATAATGCATTTGAGACAGGCATTTTGGCCTCCTGCCGCCTCTTAATGACAACCTTGTAGCTGTCTCTTTCATGTATACAATGTATACCTGCTTAGAGTGATCATAAACGATTTTAAAGCAGTATGATGTAGAAGAAGTAGAAATTAAGTTTTATTTTCTTTAATATCTTTATTTGATCTCATTTATTATTGTTATTTATATGTCATTGAGCATAACTCTTAATTGATTGGAAATTAATGGTCGTTATACTATTCTAATTCAGTTGGTAAAATTGGTTTTGGTCAGCTTGCAGTCAAAATATTGTGACTATGCTGCAAGAATGTGAAAAATATCAGGGTTTAAAAGATGCTAAATTTTCTAAACAAGAGCAAACAAATCCTGCAGATAGCAACATAAATTTGTGAAATTATTTTGCATGCATACATTTTCAGTGGATTTTATTTCATTATATCAAATTTTAGTAAAATATTATTATTATGGTGCTTATCATGAGGTTTTGGAATTAATCATATTTACAGAATGTCAAGGGGTTATATGAAAGTCAGGTTAAACTGTACCTGTTTATGTTGTACATTATTCACTGGCGATCATCTTAAAGATAAATGTGTTTTATCAGGTCAACCTACTTAAGCAAACCTTAATTCTGATAGTTGAAATAGATAGCCTATATGAAACTGTTAAGTTTAAATACTATTAAGTATACATGTATATGAAAGATTTAATTCAATATCTGATCAATCTCTTGTTTGTTGACCAGTCCTCACTGTATCAGTGACGTTTAAAACCAAAATAGAACCAGAATAGTTATTAGGCTTATTTCTTAAAGGAACTTAAAAATACATTCCCCATTAAAAAAAAATCTCAAAAGACAAAAGTTTAATTTTGAAATAATGTAATTAAATTCTCAAATATTTACTATTAAGATATAAATAATAACACCAGTTGACTAAAACATACAATTGTGAACTCTCACTATTTAAGAGGGAGACTCACTCTTTCTCCTGTCAAATTTCTGAATATTTTCTAAGAATAAAGGGTGTTTGTTTAATAAAAAAAAGAATCTCCCTCTTTTTCATTTCAAAATTTCCTTCTATGTCTATTGTCAATTACCAAATCTCCCTCTTTTTAAAGTTAATTCTCTTGAAACATTGAAAAAAGTTAACATGTATGCTAAAAATGAAAAATTAATAGTCCCTAATTTATTTGGCTTCAGTTATTTTTTGTATGATAGTAGATAACTTAAGGGATCATGCTTCATGATTGATAGATTTTTAGTTTGTCCCAATGGTTTGCATCCTGTCCTTGGTCATTGAGATAGAAATTTATGATACAGTTATTTATTTCATCCAGGTGAAAATGTGTATGACACGCAATGTAAATGGCAACATAAGAGGTTGTTATAATTATGTTGAACTAGTGAGTAGTGTGAAAGGTCTCCCTGGTGCTGAGTGACCAGTGGTAAGACATAAAATGAGTTAACATGACAATGGTGTTAGAAAGCTACATTAAAAAAAAATTTTTTTACTGTTTCAGCATCATTGACAGAACATGGCATGTTTAGTACGGAACAGACCATTATATTTAGCACTTATAACAAAGAGATGTTGCCACACCGCAGTTGCAAAGTCACCAGTTGTTACACAGCCACTTAACTTTCTAGATGGACAAAGAGTGGAGCCTTTGAACAATGATAAACAACAACAATTTCCTCTTATATACCCTGCCACAGGTAAATGTTGAATATATGAAGATGACATAGAACTTCCCAGTGCAATAAAAATGTCTTTGTTATCCCTATATCTGCTGGTTGATTAGTCTTTGCCACCAGTATAGAACTGTTCACTTAGTCTCTTAGACCAAGCCATATTGTTGGTAGCTGTGTAATTTGATACTGAAATTTCATAAACTTAGAACGGATTATTCCAAATTCAGAGCAGAATAAAGTCATTACACAAATTCATCAAAATAAGATTATGAGTCGAGACACTAGAAAACATTTTAAAATTGCAACCTTGCCATCCTTCCGCACAAACCAACTAATTATAATGATGAACAGAAATATTTAATTAAAGTTATTCAACACCTTTCTTAAGTTTATTAATGTTTTTGGAAGACATTTACTAATCTTTTTTATCACACAGCCGTGCCGATTTTGCGACTCCGTAAATATGGTATTGCACGGCCGTGCATATATTTTGATGTGATGTCATTAGCGTTATACAAACATAGTGTAAAGACGCGCTAAATGTAAGCGTTATACTAAAGACGCGTCAATGAAAAATGACTCTTATTTCACTTTAAACGGTCTTTATAGTCTAGTAAAAATAAAATATGACCCAGAACTAATTGCAAAAGTTTTGAATCTTTGTTCATTGAATAGGTCTGGTATATGTATATGTCAGAAAAAAAGTTGCACATATAACTCTGTGCACAACTTTTTTTACAAGCGTTCAAAGTTCACGAATTTTAACTTTATATTTTAAGACCCGAACTGTACACCATACACGCGGTTTTTTCCTATGACGTAACAATTTTACGTAGGCACGCGCGTCATTGAAAACTTGTCATATGATTTCGTGAAACTTCCGTCGAAACATAAATATCATTTTTCATCAAAAATAGCATTTAGATGGCAAAGGTAAGTTTGTTTTGTGTATTTTACATTTACTTTTATCATTTATGCCTTTTTACTTTCACAATAAGTGCCATAGTTAAATATAACTACGATTTTATGTTAAATATTTTTGGAAATAAACAGCAAACCAATATCACCAGTAAATGTTAGTAGATTTGATTTAAATAAACGATCTATATATATTTATAAGAAAACGATGTTAATAAGACATATTTAATATGAAAACTTTGTATTTTCGACATTATATTGTTACTTTGAAATGAACAAATTTCACGATTTTTTAATCTACGGAAGACAAAACGGGACATAATTTACGTCGTGAATATGCATTATTTTATTATAACAAGGTATTTTTATTGTACTGTCGGGGACCATCAAACGAACACTTTTTGAACAATTTTCCGTACAAATTTCATAATTTCTAACCTAGAGACCTTAAAATTTGACACAGTTCAGCTAGGTTCTTCTCCTAACTAACAAACTAGTTTGTTTATTTCTGATTGTATTGACACTTATATCTGAGGCTCCACAAGGAGGGTATCAAAATTACCTAACTTGTCTACACTACAGTACCATGTGTCCGGACAGATATGTACATCACGTGGGGTGTTTTGATTTTAGATTTTTAACATGATATACAATATTTCAGCAACAAATGCTGAAGTTTTGGATATTCTATTGTTTACTCTGCAAATGATTATAGCTCGTATATGAGGTCAGGCAATGCTTTCTTGACCCCCAAATTTCAACGTCAACATTCTAGAAATAGACAATAAAAATATTACCATTTACGTTGGTGAAATAAATTTATTTACTTAATTTGACTGACAACCACTGAACAAAGAAAATACTAAATAAAGCATTTTCGGGACCGTCCGGGTTTGGTGGTTGTCTGGTTTTGGTGGTCCCAAACCAGTATATAAAACAATATTCAGATTTACATGTACGTATATATAAATTTATATTTAGATATATATTTTGCATTATTTAACACGTAAATGTACATAAATAAAATCAATACTTAATTTCAGATAGGGCATCCATGATTAACACACCAATGGTCATATGATGATTATCTAATGTTCAGCTGTCTCTTGTATCAAGGTGAGTCATACTTTAAGTATTATCTATGCACAATTTCTATCTATAATATATGAACAATGTTTGTTTTAACTTGTCCTTTGATTAAATATGCTATTATGTGAAATGGACCACACCAGTAGCTTTTCATAGGAAATTTGCAAAATCGCTCCCGAGCTTTCATACTACATGATTGCCAGGAACATACAATACATTCCATATATGTTCACCTTCATCGGTCTGTTGTGATTGTATAACTTACTGATTTAATATTTTAAAAATGCAAAGTATAACATAGTACGGATATTTTTTGTTATTGCCTACATTTAACACCTATGGAAAGTAATGCCGAATATTCAAATTGGCATTGGCCAAATGACGTCACGCTTTATTAATCAAAGTGGAAATATGAAATGAACGATTATGTCATTTGAGTATCGGTTCATGCAAAATATACTTGTTTCTTTTAAATACAAAGTTAATATGCTAATATAAATATATGCTAAATTCATACATGATTTCTCACAAAATATGTCTTTTATTTCTATAGATGATACAAGCCACATTACCAAACCCTGCTGATGGAACAAACAACGATATGAAGGGCGTTGCATTTCGGTATGTTTATACTGACTTCTGTATATTAAATTAATAAAAACTCATGACAATTTCTCTGTAAATATACACATGCTTGCCATTAAGTTTTCGGACAAAGGTTTAATGTATGTTAAATGCAGGGAAATAACATAGGCTATTTAAGGTAGGCTGAAATAAATGCACATTTTATACTGAATATTTCTATACTGAATATTTTTTCCAGAAAACCGTTGTGCATTTCTGATTTCGGGATCTACAAATAAATATCAACATGGCAACAGGTATATTTTGTTTTTACCAATGTCAGATGGTTTATACATTCATCATGTTCCCATGTGTCGATATTGGTCTGAATAGTAAGAAAATCAATACACAAACATATATAAAATAACATATTTCATAAGTTATATACATGTATGATGTATATTCATATTTTACACTACATAATACTATTGTTACTGTGAAATAATGCATATACAAAATAATAATATATACAGATCTGTAGATTTAAAATATGCTTTCAGATTCTACAACGTGCGTATTTTGTGCGCAGGATATCCAGAATAGGTCCCAATTGTCACTCTCAGAGAGAAGGGAAGCAACAGTGTTAACCATGCTAGCGATCTGAGGAATTCAAGTATACAAGTATACGAACAATTACAGGCCAAATTGTGCACCAAGACTGTAGAAGGGATTTTATTCACAATAGAAACATTTCAAGTAGTCCCAATGTTAAGTGTAACCAAGTTAAAAGACCTTTAAGATCAAATGCTAATTTTGCTTTTAAGTGTAATTGCTTGTTCTATGGTAAGCCTGCTAAAATTGCATCTGGTAAACGTAGATGTTCATCCTGGTAGAAGTTTTGATTTTCAGGAAACACATCGTCGGAACCCACGGCACATTTAATATTATTACCGATACATATATACGGTAAATAGCCTGGGTAACCGAGGATGCAGGAAACAATACAACTCAAATGTTCTGAGAGAAACAATCTGTGGGGAAATGTTGTATTTAACAGACTGTTGTCAGTTTTGGATTTTCGTCAGATTCGAAGAATGTATATTTCAGATAAGACAATGAAAACCCAAATAGTTTGGCATATATATTCAAAAGACACCAAAATGTGATTGGAATAAAGATTTGTTATCTCCTACCATTCCTGCACGCTTTCTCTGGTTGCGACAGTTCGTTAAAATAATGTGTAAAAATGAAGTGTTCCGGCAAAATGCTGCAATATTTCATTCTTCAACAAACAAAGAAGAAATTATTACAGGTGGTGAAAATGCCATGAGGATATTATATGATGGAGCTAGGGAGATAAGTTTGAACAGACTGAGATTTCACAAATTTGTAAGTAAAACCATGTCAAGTTCATCTGTTATTCAAGTTCAAAGCAATCCGCCTACGTCTGATGCTGCGGGGCAACACTCTATACCGTCATATTTTCAAACACAAACATGGATTGGAAATGATAAATTTAACTAAATGAACCTGAATTATTCAACATTTATCTAAAACATAATTTACAATACACATGTATGTCCATTTTAATTCATATGAATACAGTTGACATAATTTACAAAGTACTTCTTCATGCATAAATATGTTATTATGTATTGTTTTTACTGTAAATATACATGGAATGGATGATTTGCTGCTTATATATCGGAATTTGACTGGTTAAAAATTTTAACATAAAGTGGGTGGGGTAATTTGACACCAGTTTGTCATAGAATTGCCCACCAAAATTTTTTTTTAATTTTAAATGCATAAATTTTTGTATCAACATGGACAAAAATTTGTTTGTATGAAGTTTGCATGTAATAAATATGTTTAACTTATATATAGAAGTGTTTTTTTAGTATCATCGGAAATTAACAAATTACGCCGATTTTATAACTGAAATTTAAGGGTGTCAACTTGAAAGCCAGAATTATCATATTTCCCCTTCAGCAAAAGAGTGCAACTTTTTTCCAAATATCAAGCAGATTTGGTACCATCATTAAATACCAAAACAAAAACTTTTGCAATTAGTTCTAGGTTAGCTTGATTTTCGGGCTAATTTGACTAGACTATTATTTTGGGTATGTGATAAATAGAATATTAAATTCGTGTAAGTTCATTACTGAACTTATTGCACTTGTTGAATTAAATAATATTATGCTTGCCAGAGGCTCGCATAATATAATTTTATTCAACTCGTGCAATAAATTCAGTATTGAACTTACACTCATTCAATATCCTCTATATTTTAATTTTACTCACTACATATTAAATGCCAGCACATCCAGACTGGTTTTGTTACATAGAATTCATTATGTTTAATTGAAAATAAATTTAACAACTCTCTAATAGTTCGAAAATTCAAGTTAGATTTTTAAATATTTATATGACTGTATGTAACAGGTGAGGTTTTAAAGACTGTACAAAGTTCCGGGGCCTCTGACCTAGACAATGCCATGGCAGCGGCTAGAAGAGCTCAGAAACAATGGGCTGGTATGTCTGGGTTTGAGAGGGGACAGGTACTTAAACGTGCAGCTGACTTATGTAGGGTAAGAAGTTTTCTGTTAATTTCTTAACAAATTTTATACCTTCACCAAACCCTAAAGTTATTATCATCTAATTTGTGATTTTTTCACAGGGTTCTTCAGTTTCAAGTCCCAGGAACACTGTAAAGGACATACAGGTTCTATCGCACAATGTTCAGGTATCCTATGAACGGCTGACATCATCTCATTTAATGTTACCAGCTCCTTTTACCCCGCACTTCTTTGAAAAAAAGTCTAAAAGTGCTTAATTTTCTTATAAACTTGTTTGTGAATAACAATTTTCATTATTACATAATATATTTTACATGTACATTTGTATAGAGTGGCAGTTACCTGTCATCAACTACATTGTTAGTTACTAAAATAGTAAGACATCAATAAATTGAAACCTCTCTACAGGAACACCTCGTCAACAAACAAAATAATTGTCTCCCAATGGGTGTCTGCCTTGCAGAGATTGTACTGTATTTCATTGTTGAAAAATTAAACCTTCAGGTTAAACAAGAAGAATTGGCAAGGGCAGAGACTTTAGATACAGGCAAACCAATATGGGAGGCTCGTTTTGACATACAAGGCTGTGCTGACTCTGTAGAATATTATGGCGGACTTGCATCTACTATATCAGGTAAGCTGTTATTTTAGAGGGCTGTATAAAATTAATAGCCAAAATATGTCCACGTCTTTTATGAGGGTCTACATGAAAATCCCTGGTGACAAGTCAGTAGTAAGGACTGCGTCTAATAAGCCAGGGAGTCTTATAACTGTATTAAAACGGTAGCTCCACTTGCTAGTTCTTAATTAACAATTTCTGATAAAGTTGTATTACTAACAAAGGGTATTGTTACCTGTATCTATTTGTGAAATTATGCTTGTTAAAACGGACTTGGTGTTGATGTTCCTTTAATTTTGTAAGTGTTGTATAAATTTAAAAAATCTCATGGATGTGTTAAAGCTGTTTGTTTGCATAAATGTGAAATTTATCATTTATGAGTAAATCTTGATTTTTCTGTCAATTTTACAGGTGAATTTTTACAGTTATCAGGGGGGAACTTTGCATATACTATACGTGAGCCTCTAGGGGTTGTTGGAGGTATAGGTGCCTGGAACTACCCATTTCAGATGGCCACATGGAAGTCTGCACCAGCACTAGCCTGTGGTAACGCCTTTGTCTTCAAACCATCTCAGATGACCCCATTAACAGCAGTCATGTTGGGAGAAATCTACAAGGAGGCAGGGTTACCTGATGGATGTTATAATGTTGTTCAGGTAAGGAAGCAAGGTTACCTTATGGCTGTTATAATGTTGTACAGGTAAGACGGCAGGGTTACCTGATGGCTGTTATATGTGATACAGGTTAGGAGGCAGGGTTACCTGATGGTTATTAAAATGTTGTACAGGTAAGGAGGCAGGGTTGCCTGATGGTTGTTATAATGTTGTACAGGTAAGGAGGCAGGGTTACCTTATGGCTGTTATAATGTTGTATAGGTAAGGAGGCAGGGTTACCTGGTTTGTTATCCCCCGCCGAAAAGGCGGCGGGGGATATAGAAATAGTCTCCGTCCGTCCGACTTTCCATCCGTCCTTCCGTCCGGCATTTTTGTCCGGAGCATATGTCTAAAAGTATTTGAGTTATCATCTTGAAACTTCATAGGTGGATAGACCTCATTGAGGAGGAGTGCAGTGCACAAGAATGATAACTCTTCCCTGCATAATTTTTGAGTTATTGCCCTTTGTTATATTTCAAAATTGATTTTTGTCCAGAGCATAACTCCAAAATCCTATGAGATATCAACATGAAACTTCATAGGTGCATAGATCTCACTCAGGAGGTGTGCAATGCACAAGAATGATAACTCTACCTTTCATAATTTTTGAGTTATTGCCCTTTGTTATTTTTCATACTTAATTTTTCACCCGAGTGGAGCATTACTCAAAATTGTTTGAGATATCAACATGAAATGTCATAGGTGGATAGATCTTATTGAGGAGGAATGTTGTGCGCAAGAATGATAACTCTTCCCTAACCAATTTTTGAGTTATTGCCCTTTGTTATTTTTCATGCTATTTTGTCCAGAGCTTATCTCAAAAAGTATTTGAGGTATCAACTTGAAACTTCATAGGTGGATGGATCTCACTGAGGAGGAGTGCAGTGCACAAGAATGATAACTCTACCCTGCATAATTGTTTAGTTATTGCCCTTTTTTTATTTTTCAAAATTAGTATTTGTCCAGAGCATAACTCAAAAGGCCTTTGAGATATCAAAATGAAACTTCATAGGTACATAGATCTAACTCAGGAGGTGTGCAGTGCACAGGAATGATAACTCTTCCTTTTATAATTTTTGAGTTATTGCCCTTTGTTATTTTTCATACTTAATTTTTCAATTCAATTTTTTTCTCAAAAAGTATTTGAGGTATCAACTTGAAACTTCATAGGTGGATAGATTTTACTGAGGAGGGATGCAGCACACAAGAATGATAACCTACCCTGCATTATTTTCAGCCATCAGTATTCACATAGGTTTTAAATCTGTAATCACTATAGCCATCAGTTTTCATTACCAAAAGACCTCTTAAAATGGAATTATTCTGCTCTACTACATATACATTCTTCCAATGAGCAAACACATTCGGCGGGGGATGGCCATGTTGACATGGCTCTTGTTGTTATGATGATGTACATGTAAGGGTGCAGGGTTACCTGATGGTTTTAATAATGTTGTACAGGTAAGGAGGCAGGGTT